>NC_092089.1:33904198-34004198 GCF_045679555.1 Salvelinus alpinus | reverse complement strand
TGCCATCAAGACAGAATGACTCCATGCCATCAAGACAGACTGACTCCATGCCATCAAGACAGACTGACTCCATGCCATATAGACAGACTGACTCCATGCCATAAAGACAGACTGACTCCATGCCATATAGACAGACTGACTCCATGCCATAAAGACAGACTGACTCCATGCCATCAAGACAGACTGACTCCATGCCATCAAGACAGACTGACTCCATGCCATCAAGACAGACTGACTCCATGCCATCAAGACAGACTGACTCCATGCCATAAAGACAGACTGACTCCATGCCATAAAGACAGACTGACTCCATGCCATCAAGACAGACTGACTCCATGCCATCAAGACAGACTGACTCCATGCCATAAAGACAGACTGACTCCATGCCATAAAGACAGACTGACTCCATGCCATAAAGACAGACTGACTCCATGCCATCAAGACAGACTGACTCCATGCCATCAAGACAGACTGACTCCATGCCATCAAGACAGACTGGCTCCATGCCATCAAGACAGACTGACTCCATGCCATCAAGACAGACTGACTCCATGCCATAAAGACAGACTGACTCCATGCCATAAAGACAGACTGACTCCATGCCATCAAGACAGACTGACTCCATGCCATCAAGACAGACTGACTCCATGCCATAAAGACAGACTGACTCCATGCCATAAAGACAGACTGACTCCATGCCATAAAGACAGACTGACTCCATGCCATCAAGACAGACTGACTCCATGCCATCAAGACAGACTGACTCCATGCCATCAAGACAGACTGACTCCATGCCATCAAGACAGACTGACTCCATGCCATCAAGACAGACTGACTCCATGCCATCAAGACAGACTGACTCCATGCCATCAAGATGGCGTAGCAGTGTAGACGGTTTGTCATTGTCCCGTGTAAATTTAGTTTTTTTCGTCTTTTTTTGTATATATTTCAATATATTTCAATCTCTTTTTCCATTTTTAAATTAAATATACCTTCCGGCAACCCGCCTCACCCAATGTGATATGGCCTATTTATTGCCTTACCTCCTTACTCCATTTGCACACACTGTATATAGATTTTCTATTGTTATTGACTGTACGTTTGTTAATCCCATGTGTAACTCTGTGTTGTTGTTTTTTGTCACACTGCTTTGCTTTATCTTGGCCAGGTCGCAGTTGTAAATGAGAACTTGTTCTCAACTGGCCTACCTGGTTAAATAAAATCCATCTGTCTGTCCATCCATCCATCCATCCATCCATCCATCCATCCATCCATCCATCCATCTACCATATAGTTGTGCCCACTCATGAAATGTCGGTCTCTAGGTTAAATGGAATCTCTCTCGTTCTCTCTCGTTTCCCAGTTCCTCCTCACATTCTCTCTCTGTTTCTCTCACTTTTAATGCACTGTAGTGTCTCTGGCCAGTCTGTGTACCTAACCCTCTCTCTCTTCCCCTCTCTCCTCTCTTCTTCACTCTCTCGTTCCCTCTGCGAGCAGCCAGGCTGTGTGTGAGTGAATGTGTGGGAGATTTAGAGCAGGGATCAATAAGAAATGTAAAAATCAATGCACTTAGTGCCAGGAAATCAATGGGACTAATCGGGATGCCAATCAGCACAGTCAAAACAATTAGGGGGAAGAAAAATGTTTAACAACCTCCTCTCTCTTGCTTACACACAGAGGCAGGAAGAGAGGGATGGAGGGAAGAGAGGAATGGGGATATCAGAGGCAGACAGAGAGGGATGAGATGAAGTGATAGATGGGAAGGAAAGGATCAGGAGGGAGAGCCCCAAGCTTAGCCTGGGGGAAGAGAGGAGAGAGGGATGGGTGGAGCGAGGCTGGGAGGAGAGAGGGATGGGTGGAGCGAGGCTGGGAGGAGTGAGGGATGGGTGGAGCGAGGCTGGGAGGAGTGAGGGATGGGTGGAGCGAGGCTGGGAGGAGTGAGGGATGGGTGGAGCGAGGCTGGGAGGAGTGAGGGATGGGTGGAGCGAGGCTGGGAGGGGTGAGGGATGGGTGGAGCGAGGCTGGGAGGAGTGAGGGATGGGTGGAGCGGGGCTGGGAGGAGTGAGGGATGGGTGGAGCGGGGCTGGGAGGAGTGAGGGATGGGTGGAGCGAGGCTGGAAGGAGTGTGGGATGGGTGGAGCGAGGCTGGGAGGAGAGAGGGATGGGTGGAGCGAGGCTGGGAGGAGTGAGGGATGGGTGGAGCGAGGCTGGGAGGAGTGAGGGATGGGTGGAGTGAGGCTGGGAGGAGTGAGGGATGGGTGGAGCGAGGCTGGGAGGAGTGAGGGATGGGTGGAGCGAGGCTGGGAGGAGTGAGGGATGGGTGGAGCGAGGCTGGGAGGAGTGAGGGATGGGTGGAGCGAGGCTGGGAGAAGTGAGGGATGGGAATGGAAATAAACAGAAGTCAACAGGGAACAGATGAGGTGGTCACACCAAAGACAACTGGGTTCTGGCATGCATCAAGTATCAGTCTTTTACGATGAATTCATGTTAAATGTATCTTCTTGGCTTTTTCTAACTCTCGTGTAATGCTAGACGAAACCAAACAATAAAAATATGATCATAAAAGCTGATGCTTTTATCCAAAGCAAATATCCAGAATACTGTATGTGGCCAATGTCAGACACAAGCCCACAACTGTGGTGTAGTCAGAACCAAGCACAGGGCTCCACAGTGTCATCAATGGGATCATTCTCTTATCAAATGGTTTGATTCCTAAATCTGATCACAACCTGATCCCCCAAGTCATCAAATGCAGTCAGAGTGGAGGAAGGCAACAACATACACGACTGGTTGGATTCTGACATACAGACAATTCTGACCTTCATTCAGTTGAGTCAATCTTCCAGGAAATCCAGAAATTCCCACTGTCTTTAATCCAACACAACAACACACTGAACCCCATGACACGATCCATCAACAACACACTGAACCCCATGACACGATCCATCAACAACACACTGAACCCCATGACACGATCCATCAACAACACACTGAACCCCATGACACGATCCATCAACAACACACTGAACCCCATGACACGATCCATCAACAACACACTGAACCCCATGACACGATCCATCAACAACACACTGAACCCCATGACACGATCCATCAACAACACACTGAACCCCATGACACGATCCATCAACAACACACTGAACCCCATGACACGATCCATCAACAACACACTGAACCCCATGACACGATCCATCAACAACACACTGAACCCCATGACACGATCCATCAACAACACACTGAACCCCATGACACGATCCATCAACAACACACTGAACCCCATGACACGATCCATCAACAACACACTGAACCCCATGACACGATCCATCAACAACACACTGAACCCCATGACACGATCCATCAACAACACACTGAACCCCATGACACGATCCATCAACAACACACTGAACCCCATGACACAATCCATCAACAACACACTGAACCCCATGACACGATCCATCAACAACACACTGAACCCCATGACACGATCCATCAACAACACACTGAACCCTATGACACGATCCATCAACAACACACTGAACCCCATGACACGATCCATCAACAACACACTGAACCCCATGACACGATCCATCAACAACACACTGAACCCCATGACACGATCCATCAACAACACACTGAACCCCATGACACGATCCATCAACAACACCTGACTCACCTCCAAAAACAACCAGCTCTTTACAAGTCTGGTAGATCCAACCAAGAAACTCTACCTCACTGAACCGTCCAATCACATTGAGTGTTTGTCAGACCAGACGTCCAATAAGGAGGCAGGAATTGAGCGAGGAGACGTTGATGGGGGGGGTGGGGGGTCATTTGGGGTCAATCAATAGAGCTGGCCTCCCTCTATCTTGTGGCTGCTCACCGTGCTAAAATCAATAGGGAGCCAATAGTTCCCAGGCTGGGTCTAGATTAGTGAGCACACAACTAATCAGGCAGTCTGTGACACTGACACCACGGCTATTAACCTATTGATACGCCAGGAGACACCAGTTGAAAATACACAGATGCGCCAACACTGACACACACATTCCACCACAGATTGACATTCTGTCAGACTCTGATTCCCTGTAAGAGAACTTCATACAATAGTTCAGTTTAAAGTGGCACTCCAGTCTCCTTTTCAGCTCATTTAACACCTGATCTTCTTAACAAAAGGCACATCTCAATAGGTGGTACAGGTAAGTCGTGACATGGTACAAGTGGGGGGGCTTTCCTCTTTTGTTCCTCAAGAAAGGGGGGAGGCTGATGACATCAGAGGGCTTCATCAGACAAACTCCTTGAATGGCCTAATCCATAAAGTTACCACTTTCTTTGCTCAACACTATTTTTCACCCCTGGGTGTGTGTACATTACTGTATTTACACGAGAGATAGTGTTTTTCAACAAGAAAAGTTCCAAAATAGCTGGAGTGCATCTTTAATACAGGTCCCATGTGGCTCAGTTGGTAGAGCATGGTGTTTGCAACACCAGTGTGGTGGGTTTGATTCCCACAGGGGACCAGTATGGGGGGAGTAAGAAAATGTATGCACTCACTACTGCACGTTGTTCTGGATAAGAGCGTCAGCTAAATGACTGAGATGTTTAAGTAGATCTAATGTATGTCTCCAACCCCCCCACTGCTGTGCTCTGTATTCAGGCCTCATTGTCTCTCTAGTCAGAAACAGGAGAGCATGGATGTTACCTCGAACGCTGGACCGCAGGGTCAGAGAGGGGACTCAAAATGGCTGTGAGTAGATGGCAGTTTCACTCTAATGCAGGTGTCTCTGATTGGTGCACTGGCCTCCATTAAGGGGAGTGAGTGAGTGTGGACCGTAAATGTCTTCTCATAAATAGATATCCATGGGTTATATTTCTATGGTAGTAACTCTATCAATGGTAATTCACATAGACCACTGAAATAAATATTTAGACATTAATTATGTAATTGTCATTGACCATCATACCACATAGACCTATATTTTAATCAAACGGATAGAAATGATGGTCATGACATACAAATTGCTCTGAAAAACTGGAAAAATAGCATGTTTCAAATGTGTTACTACTGTGTTATTCAGTCTTCAGCCAAAACTAGCCACAGTGTTCTCAAGTAGCAAAACATTATGTACCACTACCTGTCTCTTTAGGGCTGCACCACACAAGGATCATTTGTCAAAAATAACAGCCGGACTAGCTTTCATCCTTTACTTTTGAAAGACCTCTTGTTTTTATAGATTGCCTCTCCTTCCTCTGTTCCTCTTCCTCTCCTTCCTCTCCTCCCTCTCTCTCTCTCTCTCTCTCCTCTCTGTCATGTTTTAGTTTTCATATGTTGCTTTTATTCTCTTCCTCATTTTCCCCTTGTGTAAAAAATGAAAGGCTGAAAACAGGATGAGTTACAACAAACACAGCAGCTAGCCGCAGTACATCAGTGAGATCGCTCTGACAGACAGCTACAGGCTACATCTAACAGTACAGCCCTGAATCAAACTCATATACATGATATTTAAAAAGCTCAATATTGATGTGCATGATATTTAAAAAGCTCAATATTTGATGTGCATGATATTTAAAAAGCTCAATATTGATGTGCATGATATTTAAAAAGCTCAATATTGCTGTGCATGATATTTAAAAAGCTCTATATTGCTGTGCATGATATTTAAAAAGCTCAATCATATTCATATGCATGGTATTCAAAGGCCTAGCCATCTCCAGATAAACAGGGATCATTTATGAATTAGTTTCAATTTACTGCATTAAATACATCCTACATATCATATCTTCAAAGCTAAGTAGGATTCATGCATGTTTGGAAATAGATTTTCTGCAGATCTGTCAAATCATATTGATATTCATGATAAAGACAAACATAAATCATTTAAAAACATGATATCTCCAAAACGCAATAGGATCTGTGCATTTGTGTTGGGAATTTGATAATCATACAAACACATTGGACTGTGACAGCTCAGCCAAAGCACCCAACAGAACTCTGACATCCTTTTCACCAATCCCTTTTCAGACGTTTAACACACAGGGAAAATGAAAGTGAGAGGCGTATGAATTGAACTGGATTTATTTTCCAGTCAGATATCCTTCCATGGTGTTGTCTATCCAGCATAGGTCCATCATGGACAGCATGCAGCCAGGGCATAGCAAACATGATTCTGCTTTACAGCCTAATCATAACCCTTCCCTCTACGCTGCCATGGCTATGATGGGGAAGGAGACGTCAGGGAAAAGGGAAGAAGGAGAGAGAGAGAAAGGAGACAGGCAGGGGAGAGAGGGAGAGGGAGAAATGGTGGGGAGGCAGAGAAATGGAGAGAAAGAGAGAGATGGAAAAAGGGCCTACTGAGAGGAAGGGTAGAGTAGTCTAGAAGCATTGGTTCCGTATAACAGACCTATTTCAGTCTGACAGACACATGTTGCCATTATAAGGAAACGGAATCCCAATTTCTCGCTTTAGGTCCAATATCTGCACCATACAAAGTAGGAGGATATGGGGAAATGATCCAGACTCAGTATTTGGCTCTCTCATCCCTCTCAGAAATATTTTCCCCTTAAGCGTCTTTCTCCGAAGCTCTTTTGTCTCAAGTCTTTCATTGCTTGCTTTACACAATGAAATGCTGCACTATTGAAACCATTGACAGGTTTTAAAAACAACATTCCATTTGATATGATAACCTATGACTGACAGAGCCATGGATCCCAGCGAATCAATTTAAAAAGAGCTGAGGTATATGTTTAAATCCAGTGTATTGTCACTAACCATAACCCTAACCCTTTTGAAGTGGCCATTTAGAAGATTTAATCCCAATGACACATCTCTTATGTTCACATAATTGATTATATAAAGGTAAGAACACTGTAATATCAATAGTTACGTATCTTTGTACCACAACAGAATCCAAACACAATAGAAAGCAACACTGGCCAACTGGAGAGACTGACGACTGCAGACAAATCACAGAAAATTTAACACATTCTACAAAATGGCTGCAGAGTCTAAAATGGGTGTGAGCTCGATATTTCCAGGCCAAGACAAAAACACTCTCCCCTAGCAGGTACACTGAAGAGAATGAGGTTCAGACTCTGGTAACAAACTCTGTAATAATTTATAAATGTTATAATTGGTTTGATTTAATTCACTTAAATAGCAACTGAGTCAATGGTGATTGTGGCATTTTGTCACAGCCTAACAGAGTAATATGAACTACACATAGAGAAACAGAAGAATACGAGAGGTAAGCAGCGGGTGAGAAGAGACCAAAACAGTATGGATGGATGATGACAAAGAAGAAAATAATGAAAGACTGAAAGGAGTAGACGGCAGAAGAGAGAGAAAGAAAAATAAAGAAATGTGGAAAAAATAGACAAATGAGTTTAGTACAGCAACATTAACTGCTGCTACACTACTAGTATAACTACCACAAAAAAACATCATGATAACATATATGCAGTACTTGTACTATCCAATCATCAGCATCACTATATCTGAAGTGTTTAAAAGGGGTTATACTGAGAGGTGGCATGTTTGGGAGTGATAGAGGAGGAGTAGAGAGAGGCAGAAGCAGAACAATTGAGAGAGGGGTAGTGAGAGAGATATATTTGGGATTAAGGAACAAGTGTGTGGAAAAGGACGAGGATTGGGGGAGTGAGAAAGAGAAGGACAACGTAAGAGGAGGAGTGAAGGAAGAGACAGACAAAGAGCTTTGACAGAGAGGGCAGGGATAAAAATAGGTATTTTTCTGCTTCATCTGTTTTCCTTCCTCTCCTCTGTGCTGCTCCCTCCCTCTTTACTCCCTTCCTCCTCTGTCTAACTGGGAAGATCGTTAGGAAACCTAACCGATCCAGACCACCTGCTCTCTACTGCCACTCACAGGTCAGAGGCCGGTACTGCACCATGTAATGACCGAGGGACCATTGGACTGTTTATCACACAGTGTAACCATCAGTCCAGCAGAAGACAATGAGGTTAGGAGACTGGACTGTACTGGGGTTGGAGCAAGGGCATATTGAACCCAGGGCTTGAGCAAGGGACGGGACTTGGTCTAGTGCTAGGAGTGAGTCTGGGGATGGGTTTGGGCTGGGGCTAGGGTTTGAGCTGGGGCTAGGGATGGGTCTGGGGCTAGGGATGGGTCTGGGGTTTGTTTGTGGGGGTGACAGCTGCTTTACCTCTCTGGTCATTGCGTGGAGATAAGATTATTATTTTATGGCCATTATGGTCTAAGGCAGTGACACTGAGATCTCTCAGGATTGTGACTGTGGGATTGGAAGGCAGGATCAGGGGTTGTGACTGTGGGATTAGAAGGCAGGATCAGGGGTTGTGACTGTGGGATTAGAAGGCAGGATCTGGGGTTGTGACTGTGGGATTGGAAGGCAGGATCAGGGGTTGTGACTGTGGGACTGGAAGGCAGGATCAGGGGTTGTGACTGTGGGATTGGAAGGCAGGATCAGGGGTTGTGACTGTGGGACTGGAAGGCAGGATCAGGGGTTGTGACTGTGGGATTGGAAGGCAGGATCTGGGGTTGTGACTGTGGGATTGGAAGGCAGGATCAGGGGTTGTGACTGTGGGATTGGAAGGCAGGATCAGGGGTTGTGACTGTGGGATTGGAAGGCAGGATCAGGGGTTGTGACTGTGGGATTGGAAGGCAGGATCTGGGGTTGTGACTGTGGGATTGGAAGGCAGGATCAGGGGTTGTGACTGTGGGATTAGAAGGCAGGATCAGGGATTGTGACTGTGGGATTGGAAGGCAGGATCAGGGGTTGTGACTGTGGGACTGGAAGGCAGGATCAGGGGTTGTGACTGTGGGATTGGAAGGCAGGATCAGGGGTTGTGACTGTGGGACTGGAAGGCAGGATCAGGGGTTGTGACTGTGGGATTGGAAGGCAGGATCTGGGGTTGTGACTGTGGGATTGGAAGGCAGGATCAGGGGTTGTGACTGTGGGATTGGAAGGCAGGATCAGGGGTTGTGACTGTGGGATTGGAAGGCAGGATCAGGGGTTGTGACTGTGGGATTGGAAGGCAGGATCTGGGGTTGTGACTGTGGGATTGGAAGGCAGGATCAGGGGTTGTGACTGTGGGATTAGAAGGCAGGATCAGGGATTGTGACTGTGGGATTGGAAGGCAGGATCAGGGGTTGTGACTGTGGGATTGGAAGGCAGGATCAGGGGTTGTGACTGTGGGATTAGAAGGCAGGATCAGGGGTTGTGACTGTGGGATTAGAAGGCAGGATCGGGGGTTGTGACTGTGGGATTGGAAGGCAGGATCAGGGGTTGTGACTGTGGGACTGGAAGGCAGGATCAGGGGTTGTGACTGTGGGATTGGAAGGCAGGATCAGGGGTTGTGACTGTGGGACTGGAAGGCAGGATCAGGGGTTGTGACTGTGGGATTGGAAGGCAGGATCGGGGGTTGTGACTGTGGGATTGGAAGGCAGGATCAGGGGTTGTGACTGTGGGATTGGAAGGCAGGATCAGGGGTTGTGACTGTGGGATTGGAAGGCAGGATCAGGGGTTGTGACTGTGGGATTGGAAGGCAGGATCAGGGGTTGTGACTGTGGGATTGGAAGGCAGGATCAGGGGTTGTGACTGTGGGATTAGAAGGCAGGATCAGGGGTTGTGACTGTGGGATTGGAAGGCAGGATCAGGGGTTGTGACTGTGGGATTGGAAGGCAGGATCAGGGGTTGTGACTGTGGGATTGGAAGGCAGGATCTGGGGTTGTGACTGTGGGATTGGAAGGCAGGATCAGGGGTTGTGACTGTGGGATTAGAAGGCAGGATCAGGGGTTGTGACTGTGGGATTGGAAGGCAGGATCTGGGGTTGTGACTGTGGGATTGGAAGGCAGGATCAGGGGTTGTGACTGTGGGATTGGAAGGCAGGATCAGGGGTTGTGACTGTGGGATTGGAAGGCAGGATCAGGGGTTGTGACTGTGGGATTGGAAGGCAGGATCAGGGGTTGTGACTGTGGGATTGGAAGGCAGGATCAGGGGTTGTGACTGTGGGATTGGAAGGCAGGATCTGGGGTTGTGACTGTGGGATTGGAAGGCAGGATCAGGGGTTGTGACTGTGGGATTGGAAGGCAGGATCTGGGGTTGTGACTGTGGGATTGGAAGGCAGGATCTGGGGTTGTGACTGTGGGATTGGAAGGCAGGATCTGGGGTTGTGTGTAAAGAGAACCATCCTCTCAATCCACTTCCTCATATATTCACTATATAATTCACTACATTGTGTGTGTGTGTGTGTGTGTGTGTGTGTGTGTGTTGTGTGTGTGTGTGTGTGTGTGTCCAGGCTAGATAACACACATTTGCTGCTGCTGCTGGGGGTAGCTGTGTGTAGCAGTGGGAAGGGGAGTGGGGTCAGAAGCCAGGGTCAGGTGTTAATTCACTGCATCTAGCAGCAGGAGCAGGAGGGACCACATCTAGACCAGACCGCTGCTGGAACATACATGGACAAACCAAGTTATATTCAATGATCATCCCTGTGGGTGGATCTGTCTCTCTCTCTCTCTCTCTCTCTCTCTCTCTCTCTCTCTCTCTCTCTCTCTCTCTCTCTCTCTCTCTCTCTCTCTCTCTCTCTCTCTCTCTCTCTCTCTCTCTCTCTCTCTCTCTCTCTCTCTCTCTCTCTCTCTCTCTCTCTCTCTCTCTCTCTCTCTCTCTCTCTCTCTCTCTCTCTCTCTCTCACACCTCTCCCCTTCAACTCCCCATCTCACTTCTTCCTCCCTCTCTCACCACCTTTCAGTCCCTAACTCACTGCTTCTTCCCCCCTCTCTCCTCATCTCCTTCACCCTGTCCCTCGGTCTCCTACCCTTTCCTCCTTCTCCTGTTCCTCTCTCCTTCCCCTGTCCGTCTCTCCTTCCCGGTTGTCCTCTCTCTCCTCCCCCACCCCAGTTTAAACGCAGAGGTCACTCTGTCTCCCAGGGTCCTGTCTGTCTGGGATGATCCTGAACTCTGACCCCAGGCTTGATCATATTCTAACCACACACAGACCACAGACACACTCACAGAAAGGGCATGTGTGTCCTCACAAGAGCCCGTTTCATTGTGGTCATTGTTGATCAATTTATCACTTCTTTCCTGTCACTTATTTAAAACCTATTGGCAGATAAAGCTGGTTTGGCAAGAAAGTCAACGCTTTTGCCAATGCGAAAATGTCGGGTGATTACAAGGATTTATCAAGCCAATCGATAGAGCAATGATCGTGATTTAGTCATGAATTTACTAGGAATCGGATACTATTCAATAGCAACCGACGCTGGAGGGTTCATGACATTTCTATCATGTGGTGTGGAGTGGAAAAATAACGAGCGATATGTTGAACAACCGCAGCATCAAAGTATCACAAAAACAAAAGCACCACGATCAATTACATTAACATATATTACAATAGGCATATAGCTTACATTCCCCCCAAAAATGTGCTTAATATTTCCACAGTTATTCCTTCATCCACTTTACCTATTTAATATTTCCCGAAAAATATTTCCAACTAAAAGCAATGATAGCCTACTGACTAGGGTATGTAGCAGCTTTTATAAAGGCATAGCCTACAACTTCTAACAAATATATATGCCTCTCTGCAGACATTTTATATTGCTAAATTACTTTATTGTAAAATATGGGCTCTTTATGTTAAATACAATCCAACAAAACGAATTGATTTAACCCATGTTATAATGTATTTTTAAGTCGAACAAAGAGAAGAAGTATGGTGGAAAAAACCCGTATAGCAATATGGCACATATCCCGAGGTCTAACGGTCAACACTAGTCCCTTCTTGTCGCAGAAAGGCTACGACGTGCAATTGCAATTTTTCCGCTTTAATTGAGGGACTGACCAAGCGGCCTTTGACCCGCGGGTCATTACTGCATTGTGCTCCGGGCCGCGGAGAGACCCAACACCATTTGCTGGGAGAATCGTGCGCAGAAAATTGATTCATTTTAGTACGGCCTATGGTGCTGATAATGATCGGAACTATAACGAAAAATCTATAGACAATGTATCCTCGTTTTATAAGTTATCTTAGCCTATAACTTGTAAAGTTGAGACACTGAAAATAGCTGGTGCAATAAACCTATGAGGATTTGTGAAGTACACCTGCCAACTGAGCTCTAATATAAGGTCCCAAGAAACGATTTAGGACTTGGTTTCAGATATTAGGCTACATTGCATAGCCCAATCATTTTAGCCTGTTCGGTTGCATAAAAATATCCTATATAGGCTACTCACCAACCATATCCACCGTTTTAGATCAATTGAGGGTTTAGTTTTGAAACATCAAAAATAGCTTACTATACAATTAAAAGACTGTTTTAAAAACATGTGTAACCTCTAACACAACAGGCTACGTTTACCCTATATTTGGATAGGTAGCCGAAGTATTCTCTGACATACAGTAAGACTATAGAACATATTTACAAAATAACAGTCCAGGAAAATAGATTAACAACAGTTTGTTTCACGTCAGTTTGATTGAATATTGCATGTCGTATGGTATGTATAACGACGTAGACTTGTAGGCTACACAGCTTTTGCTTATTGGAATTATAATATCGTAGTTCATTTAATTCTGATCATTAGTTCAAGTTCAAAGACATTTGGTCCGATAGCATCTATTGTAAATGACGTATCAACACATTTTAGTTCATGTTTGTGGTATATGTTTGTGGTATATATCTCAGAGATTTTTTTAGATCGATTGACTAGAGAATGAAGACTCTGACATTCCTTCAGAATTTGTATATATTTTTTAATATGCAAGTTTCGTTGCAAAGTGGTTAAAATTTGTCCCGTTATGCATGGTGTATATCTTAAAATTCGAGCAACAATAAATTAGTACAACCTGTGTAATTGTCTCCATGAATATTGCACTGGGAAATATAAAATGAAAGCATTTAAAATATATATATATATGTAGATTTGAATATTATGTATAAACAATTCTCCATTCATTCTCCAAAAATGTTTTCTCTGAAATATCTCTCCTGTGTCATTATGCTAAACTAATGCAGATCCCTTCCGACATGTTATAGGCTTTTTCACACGTTATAAGCTTTTTGCAGCATCTGGGCTTCATGCAATAATTTACGTCATGCAGGCTAAACTTTATAATTATAGGGTAGCCTATGTGAACAATCTGCTTTTTTAAGAGAAGTCCAATCTCTTTGAACGCGTGCGAAAGAATGCACACCAACAAATGGTGCAAAACACCTTCTTGCAGATAGTGTCAAAGTTACAAAACGCAAATGAATAAGCAGAATGAAACGTAATGTTGCCCTGTGCACAAGAACAAATACATATAAATATACAAAATGAATATAGGCCTACATAGCTAATGCTAACGAATATATATATTCATCTAACAGCAATAACATCGTTAAAGTCTTGTTTCATGGTTTTTAAATATTCCAGATATAGACATAAAAACACTGAATCTCAGAACAGCCATACTGTGGTTGGAATCACTCAGAACAGCCATACTGTGGTTGGAATCCCTCAGAACAGCCATACTGTGGTTGGAATCAGGGAATTGAATCACATTGCCTAAGCATTTGAAGACATGCTATGTGGAACATTTAGTGTTCCAGCGAAAAGGAGGGCTTTTTAAAGCGCAAATATCGTTCCATATTCACAGATACATGGGTATTTTACATGTCTGCATTAGGAAATACAGCCTATTATAAAAGCATGATAAGGAAATCCTAACGTTCTCTGGTTAAGGGTTAGTTCGTCATTTTAGAGAGGCCTACTTTGTTCCTATGACTTTCCTAAAACCACAATAATATGAACATTCTGAAAATTATCTCTGGAAGTTCTGGGGGTTCTTGAAACTATATTACATTCAATGACTTTCCTTGTCTTATCTCTCATTTGCGTTCAAACAGGCCTATTACATTTTGCATTCAAATATTATTATTATTATTATTTTTATAATAGGGTAGTGCAATTGTAAGACTTTTCTTTCTTTTTTTGTATTATCAACTGAATTTTGAATGCAAATATGCATATGCTATTACATAACCATATTCAGAAAATCGTGTTTAATTGTATTCCAGTGCACATATTCAGGTGCTTTAACACACACACACACACACACACACACACACACACACACACACACACACACACACACACACACACACACACACACACACACACACACACACACACACACACACCATCGTTTTTCACTTAACGTTTAAACTTGACATATTGTATTCTCACTAGTTAAAGAGAGATGTATAGCATAGTCAAACAACCAACCCTCAAATTATCATCGTTAGTCAATTGACTGGATTAAGAACAGAGCAGAGTGGGTTTCCCCTTTACCGAATTTAAAAGAGATTGGGGGAAAACGCTAACCAGACTTGCTTCATATGCTTACTGAATACATAGCCTATGTATCTGCAGGCTAACTGAATACTTTTAAAACTCATCACCATCACGACTTTGAGATGTAAAAAATGAGAGAGCTATACAGTATAGGCCTACTTTATGTGGAATGTATTAAATCACATTGGAATATTCTAGGTGCACACAATTCTTTCTCCATTTTTACCAAATAACTAATACGCACGGCACCACACACGAACATTCAATATTTTTTACACCACATTATTATATAATATTGTAGGCCTATGTAGGCAGATATAGAGATGTAAACCCATAATATTAAAATAGCCTACACTGGACTGTAGACCTGTGTATTGTGTGGACTTTACCGAAATATAGCCCATAGCAGCAAGACCGTTAATATTTAAACATTATATTCCAGCTAACAAACTATCACCCAATATCTGATTAAAAGTGTGTTTGCGTGGTTGACAATTAGGCCTATCCTAAAGCTTCTCTCTGTCTCAGCTCAAACCCTGTCTGAAACATCTATATCTGACCGCTGACCAGTGTCTGTTGCGCATTAACAAGTGGACTACGGTTTGGGGGGGCTTCCTGGGGCATCTGGGGAATATTTTGTGTATCATGTCTTCCTGTCTTTTTCTCTCGAACCTGTCTGTCTGTCCCTCCAAGTCCTTGGTCCCTCTATTTACACCGCAAGTTGTCCGTGAATCAACCACTGCACGTGGAGCCACATAATGACCTCTAAATGGCAATAGGTTCTCCGAATGTTAGCGGCTCAACACCAGTAATATATGGACACTTGCACATGCACGCACACACATAGCAACTGGGCAGCAGAGGTGTGGTGTGTGTTGTAGGCACACACTGCTGCCCAGTTGCTGTTATGTGTGAGAAGACTGTGTTTCAAATAGCAACGATTCCCAGGATGATGCAATTCTTAATATTACATTACATTACATAAAAACACAAAACATTACTAGCCTACGTGACAATCATCATTTCAACACAGTGATCAACACTGTATTTCATGAATAGATTTTGGTTAAAAGAGATAAGATCACACTGCCTTTGTTCTATTACATCACATGGAACGCTCAGTTTGCTAGAGTAAGGAGCGAAATGGAAGAGCAGAGCCGGGCGGACAGAGGATGAACCTCCGCCAGCCCTGCAGGCTGAGTGTGTCCGCCCGTCCCCAGCTCTCCTCTGCGGGTGCTCTGTCTCAGTGCTCGGCCTTATAAAGGCTCAATTCCCTCCTCTTAATTGATTTTCTCATAATTAACTCACTCTGTCCATCGATTTCCCTTCTGCGGTCTATCTGCCCTACAACCGCACTACCACTCTTACTGGCCGTGTAGGGGCCGTGTTATTGTGGTAGGTAGCCTATTATATGCGGCGATCGGGAAGCTGCCGAACAAATATCGACCACATTGATTAAAAATCCCACCCAATAACACTAAAATACACATAGTCTTTATACTGTCAGAGTCAAGGGCAAATAATAGCCTATTCGTGTCCATTGAGTGGGTGAACATATAGGCTTTTCTCTCATGGCAGACATTTGAAGACTATACACAATTAAACAACAAACGGCATCAAGGGATTCCACTGAATTCGGGTTGTAGCCTATTTCTAAAACGACTTTCAATAACCACTCACGGTTATGTAACGTTCCGGCTGGACATCTGAATCAAATGACTCCTCGCAAACCCCAGTCATGAAAGCAAAGATAAAATAACTCTTGCTATGTAAATAGACATTATAATCCCAACACACAGCATATCATATCAATAAACGATAAGAGGAAACATTCTGTGCGTAATGTTCGCATTCAACGAATGCAAGCACAGACAGACACATGATGCACGTGCATACATAATGTAGAGCGAACTCATATTCCAAATCAAATATTCGCGCGATTCACAACCAGAAATACAGCATGCAGAGCAGGTGAATGACAGCGCCATTTGCCCACCGAGAGAAGGAACGCGGGGGTATGAGAGGGACAGAGGGAAAGGGTTGCCCACATTAATTAATTTATTTTCTAATCAATAAAAAGAAAATCCCTGCCCGCGCAAGAAATCATTAAGGCCGTTATTTCTCTGTCCATCTCCTTCTCTCTCTCCCTCTCTATGACACAGGCAAGTTGGCCTCGAAATTGGACTAAAGTCTTTCTGGTTGTGGATTGAAACAGAAAAGCAATATACTTGAGAAGGTGGAGGGTTTAGAGAGGATGGGGAGAGGCAGAGGGGAAACATGGGAAGCAGAATGCAAAGATAAGTTATCACTATGCAAAGTTGAGCCCTTATATGAAATCTTTATCTTTTTTTGGAGGTGAAAATTTACCAGTGCTTCCATCGGTGAACGTCTCGATCCCCGCCATGCGAGCTGCCTGTCTGAACACGAGAGGGATGGAGTGCAAAGATGGGGAGAGGTGTGTGTATGGGGGGCCAGGGAAAAAGGGAGGAAGGAAGGGCATAAGGGGAACATAATCTGGGGTGGGGGCTGTGAATTAGAAATTGGGTGAAGGTTAGAGGTGAAGGGGGTTTAGCAGTGTTTTGGGGTGCGGGGGTTGGGAGCACGCGCGCCCGCCCCGTGTGGTAGGTAACACCCTAACCTTCCATGTCTCCCTTGCTGTCCTCATTGTGTCCCCCTCTCTCTCCTCTGCTCTCCTCTCTCGCTCTTTCTCCATCTATCCCCACAACTCGCGTTCCCCTTCCCATCTCTCACTCTCGACGTCTCTCAGCGGTTTCCATGGCGACGTGGTGTTTGTGGTGCTGCTGCTGAGGAGAAAGAGGCGCGTGCATGTGAGACCTGGAGAGCAAGAGGGATAGTGTGTGTGTGTGAGAGAGAGAGATGCAGAGATTGTCGTTTAAGAGAGTGTGATGACAGATTTCCAAATTTCTAAGAAATCTAATTCAAAATGAACATTTCATAATATTGTAATAACACACAGTAAAATCATCAGTGTTGGCTGTATTCTGTATTCTGCGGAATAGTATGATTTCATACAGTATAAAGACGGCATATAGAATAACAGGTATACGAAAAAGGTTTCCTGACATGCTTATGAGAGGTGACACATTTGTTGTCACAGATCATTTTGAAGGGCCAGTGGCGCTTAAAAGCTGGTTAATTAATAGACAATAACCTATTAATAGCATATCAATCAATTAATATTAAATTGTCAATATTCATGGTCCATCAATTCCTAAAACGCAATGACCTGGAACAGAAGTTAGATCCACAGTTCCTATACCGGACATATAGGCCTAACTCTCGATATTCAGTGAGGCTTTTTCTATATGCAGCTCTCTTCAAATGAACTATTCACCTCATGCTGCCATCTGCAGGCCAGCAACAACATTATTTAACAGAACAGAAAAATAATGAATGAGCACCTTGTTTTCGGTGGATTTACTTATTTTTGTGCAACAAATTCCTTGATAATAATGGTAGACATCTGTGTGCACGAACATAGACACAGCAGAATTTACCGCCCAACTGGATGGGAGACAGCCTAGCCTGCTTCAGGTGGACATACAGTAATCCCTTCCCGCGAGAGCTTCCTGCTCTATTATCTTTAGACCGTTGAAGCCCTAGCCCCCAACAATTGTGAGCGCGGTGTGAAAAAGCACATTAGGAACACCTGCTGTTTCCATGACATTACAGACCAAGTGAATCCAGGTGAAAGCTGTGATCCTTTACTGATGTCACCTGTTAAATCCAGAAGGATTTTTAAGCTTTGAGACAATTGAGACATGGATTGTGTATGTGTGCCATTCAGAGGGTGAATGGGCAAGACAAAAGATTTAAGTGTCATTGAACGGGGTATGGTAGTAGGTGCCAGGCGCACCGGTTTGTGTCAAGAACTGCAACGCCGCTGAGTTTTTCCCGCTCAACAGTTTCCCGTATCAAGAACGGTCCACCACCCAAAGGACATCCAGCCAACTTGACACAAGTTTGGCAAGCATTTGAGTCAACATGGTCCAGCATCTCTGTAGAATGCTTTAGACACCTTGTAGAGTCCATGCCCTGGAAAATTGAGGCTGTTATGAGGGCAAAAGGGGGTGCAACTCAATATTAGGAAGGTGTTCCTAATGTTTTGTACACTCAGTGTAAATCATACAGTATAAAAACACACAACAGATAGGAATGTAATAATGAAAACAAATACTGCTTTTTATTCATTGCTCTGTTTTGCTCGACATGCAAGAGAAGAAACAGCACCCTCCACTCCAGTAGCGTCCGGGCTTCTCCTTCTTCTTCTCATCCCCCTCTTCCTCTCTCACTGCATTCTCTGGCTGTTCCATCACCAGCTGGCAGCACGACGACTGGGGCGCCATGGTCATCAGGCTCTGAAGCTCCTCCGCCTCCTCTCCTTCCACCTCGGTCACCATGACAACCACCTCATTGACCCCGGTGACATGGATGTGGATCTGGCCGGCGTCCCTGGTGCTCATTGACAGAGGGCTGCTGGGCTGGGAGAGCAGAGTGGTGGTGTCAGTGGGTTCCATGGAGTCGGAGAGATGCACGGTGGTGGGAGCCTGGGGGGTAGCATCAAACTTCACCATCTGGGGCCAGAGGTGGGATGGGCTAAACCCTGGCTCAAAGATGGAGTCACGGCAGAGCTGAGAGCACTGAGCCTGTTCCACCTGTGGCAGGGCATGCTGGGATAGTAGCGGTGTTGTCAGGGCTGAGTTCGGGTCCAGACTGAGGTTGTTCATAGAGCCCCTGTTGGGTCCATCATCGCCCTGGGTGGATCCACAGGCTGGTGAGTAACCAGGAGGGGGTGTGCTGGTAGGCAGCAGCAGGTCAGTGCTACTTATACCACAGCCTGGTCCGAACACTTCAGGGAACATCTGTGGCTGGAAGAGCTCCTGAAGGGAAGGGGCAGTCTCAGCGGCCAGGTCCACAGGGAAGACAGTTGGCAGTTGGCTTGGAGAGCCAGGCTCAGGGGTGTTGGTCTCCAGGAGCATGGTGTTGGTCACAGCAGGCTGAGGTTCCTCCATGGTTGAACATGTTGCCCCAGAGTTCTCCAGGACTAGATCCCCTAACTCTTTGAAAAAATCATTTTTTAGAGAGACAGGGTCATCTTCACTGTTCAGAGCTGGACCATCGAAGCAGCCTTTCAGTTGACCGTCCAGTTCTCTGCAGAAGTCAGAGTTGGTGCGCATGAGCCTGGGTGTCCCTGGTTCCTGGCTTTGTGTTGAGAAGGACAGGCCTCCAAACATCTCTCTGTTCATCAAGGGATTCCTCTGGCAGTCTGGCTGGCCATCAAATAATACCTCCTCTGAGAAAGGCAATGAAGGCCCAATCAGATTTTTCTCTGGGGGTTGGTCCCCCTTGCTGTTCTCCATGTCTGCTGATCAAACTATGGAGACATTTGAAAATTCCTAGGCTTTATTAAGGGTGGGCGTGGTCAGAACGCAACATTATTACCCATAACATTGTTACATCAACGTTGTGATCCACACTAAAACAAGGTAGTCATCATAACTGTGAACCGCGAAACACGTAATAATGTGTTTCACGGTTCTAAGACTTTTACCGTCATGGCGGGAATGGAGAACAGGAAAATAATGAATTATGTTTTCACCGCTGCAGAACACACACAACATAGCCTACCTGTTACCCAAATTGCCAGAATATATGTTAATATGGTAGTCTAGGCTATTTTCGTAGCTTCACATTATAATAGCGCACAACTAAATGCTACTTTGGAACAGGCCCATAGAAAGGTGGTTTTAGGCAAAATGCGGAGCTTTGGGTCTCTATTTATATGTAACCAAATTTACACCACATATTTTTTGTACAGTAAGTTTACACACAAAATGGATGGATCTTCCTACCTTTTCAAATTCACTAGTCGCTCGCACAATGACCACAGGCCCACCTGGAATGATGGGTAGTTTATATTTGAACCTAGGTTGTTAATATTTGAACTGTGCATAATATAGATTTCAGTACCTTGAGTTAAGAATGCTGCAATATTATTTGAGTCTTTCTAACTTTAGATAGTAGCCTATGTTGAACATTAGAAACGCCGTGGAACTAATTGACCAATATCAATGAGTCAGCGCGCGGATTAATTGTATGGTTGTTGGACATCGGATATTATTCCTGCTGGCACCAGTCGAAAACCTAGACCCCTACAATTGTGAGCGCGGGCTGAAAAAGCCCACCTGTCCTTTCCGGAGATGAAAAGCGAGGACCAGAGTGGACAGACCATGCTTAATGTCCAGAATAAGACCAAGAGGTGAGTTATGAAATATACATATACATGTATGTTTAGCTTATCCTTTTTTATACATTGAAAACCTGTTAGCTCCAATTTGCATGCGTCTCGGCTCGGACCAAACATGCCTAGAACTGATTAAACAAAAGAGCAACGCCTCCGTTTCAGTTAAAGGTTGGGTATGAAATTAGAATTTATAAAATGGCAAGTTTGTAGGAAATTGCAGCCAACATTCATGTTTTAAGCACATCTGCTTTTTAAGAAGACGTTTGGACACAGGCGCTCTGGATCCTCTGACGATATCTCATCAAACAGTGGATGCCTTGGCACTAAAGAGTTTCTGTTTTAACTAAATGAGTTACGATTAAAGACCTTTACCTTTAGGTACAGTTGAAGTCGGAAGTTTTCATACACTTAGGTTGGAGTCATTAAAACTCGTTTCACAAATTTCTTGTTAACAAACTATAGTTTTGACAAGTCGGTTAGGACATCTACTTTGTGCATGACACAAGTCATTTTTCCAACAATTGTTTACGGACAGATTATTTCACTTATAATTCACTGTATCTCAATTCCAGTGGGTCAGCAGTTTACAAACACTAAATTGACTGTGCCTTTAAACAGCTTGGAAAATTCCAGAAAATAATGTTATGGCTTTAGAAGCTTCTGATAGGCTAATTGACATAATTTGAGTCAATTGGAGGTGTACCTGTGGATGTATTTCAAGGCCTACCTTCAAACTCAGTGCCTCTTTGCTTGACATCATGGGAAAATCAAAAGAAATCAGTCAAGACCTCATAAAAAAAATTGTAGACCTCCACAAGTCTGGTTCATCCTTGGGAGCAATTTCCAAATGCCTGAAGGTACCACATTCATCTGTACAAACAATAGTACACAAGTATAAACACCATGGGACCATGCAGCCGTCATACCGCTCAGGAAGGAGACACGTTCTGTCTCCTAGAGATGTACGTACTTTGGTGCGAAAAGTGCAAATCAATCCGAGAACAACAGCAAAGGACCTTGTGAAGATGCTGGAGGAAACAGGTACAAAAGTATCTATATCCACAGTAAAACGAGTCCTATATCGACATAACCTGAAAGGCCGCTTAGCAAGGAAGAAGCCACTGCTCCAAAACCGCCACAAAGAAGCCAGACAATGGTTTGCAACTTCACATGGGGACAAAGATCGTACTTTTTGGAAAAATGTGCTCTGGTCTGATGAAGCAAAAATAGAACTGTTTGGCCGTAATGACCATCGTTAAGTTTGGAGGATAAATGGGGAGGCTTGCAACCCGAAGAACATCATCCCAACCGTGAAGCACGGGGGTGACAGCATCATGTTGTGGGGGTGCTTTGCTGCAGGAGGGACTGGTGCACTTCACAAAATAGATGGCAACACAAGGAAGGAAAATTATGTGGATATATTGAAGCAACATCTCAAGACATCAGTCAGGAAGATAAAGCATGGTCGCAAATGTGTCTTCCAAATGGACAATGACCCCAAGCATACTTCCAAAGTTGAGGCAAAATGGCTTAAGGACAACAAAGGTTTTAGAATGGCCATCACAAGGCCCTGACCTCAACCCTATAGGAAATTTGTGGGCAGAACTGAAAAAGCGTGTGCGAGCAAGGAGGCCTACAAACTTGACTCAGTTACACCAGCTCTGTCAGGAGGA
Organism: Salvelinus alpinus; assembly: GCF_045679555.1. NCBI lineage: Eukaryota > Metazoa > Chordata > Actinopteri > Salmoniformes > Salmonidae > Salvelinus > Salvelinus alpinus. The sequence continues at coordinate 33,981,917 of NC_092089.1, read as the reverse complement.
ATGGGCCAAAATTCACCCAACATATTGTGGGAAGCTTGTGGAATGCTACCCGAAACGTTTGACCTAAGTTAAACAATTTAAAGGCAATGCTACCAAATACTAATTGAGTGTATGTAAACTTCTGACCCACTGGGAATGTGATGAAAGAAACAAATGCTGAAATAAATCTTTCTCTCTACTATCATTCTGACATTTCACATTCTTAAAATAAAGTGGTGATCCTATCTGACCTAAGACAGGGAATTTTTACTAGGATTAAATGTCAGGAATTGTGAAAAACCGAGTTTAAATGTATTTGGCTAAGGTGTATGTAAACCCCAGTCCCTCTCTGAGCCAGACCCAGTCCCTCTCTCTGAGTCAGACCCAGTCCCTCTCTCTGAGCCAGACCCAGTCCCTCTCTGAGCCAGACCCAGTCCCTCTCTCTGAGTCAGACCCAGTCCCTCTCTCTGAGTCAGACCCAGTCCCTCTCTCTGAGCCAGACCCAGTCCCTCTCTGAGCCAGACCCAGTTCCTCTCTGAGCCATACCCAGTCCCTCTCTCTGAGTCAGACCCGGTCCCTCTCTCTGAGCCAGATCCAGTCCCTCTCTCTGAGCCAGACCCAGTCCCTCTCTGAGCCAGACCCAGTCCCTCTCTGAGTCAGACCCAGTCCCTCTCTCTGAGCCAGATCCAGTCCCTCTCTCTGAGCCAGATCCAGTCCCTCTCTCTGAGCCAGACCCAGTCCCTCTCTGAGCCAGACCCAGTCCCTCTCTGAGTCAGACCCAGTCCCTCTCTCTGAGCCAGATCCAGTCCCTCTCTCTGAGCCAGATCCAGTCCCTCTCTCTGAGCCAGACCCAGTCCCTCTCTGAGCCAGACCCAGTCCCTCTCTGAGTCAGACCCAGTCCCTCTCTCTGAGTCAGACCCAGTCCCTCTCTCTGAGTCAGACCCAGTCCCTCTCTCTGAGCCAGATCCAGTCCCTCTCTCTGAGCCAGATCCAGTCACTCTCTCTTAAGACTAAGACTTATTCCACATGTTGTTGTTACAGCCTGAATTCTAAATGGATTACATCGATTCTTCTCACCCATCTACACACAATACCACATAAAGACGAAGGGAAAATGTTAAGACATTTTAGTGAATTTATTGGAAATTAAAAACATATCTCATGGGCTCCCGAGTGGCGCAGTTGTCTAAGGCACTGCATCTCAGTGTTAGAGGCGTCACTACAGACCCTGGTTCAGTGGTCTAAGGCACTGCATCTCAGTGTTAGAGGCGTCACTACAGACCCTGGTTCAGTGGTCTGAGGCATTGCATCTCAGTGTTAGAGGCATCACTACAGACCCTGGTTCAGTGGTCTGAGGCACTGCATCTCAGTGTTAGAGGCGTCACTACAGACCCTGGTTCAGTGGTCTGAGGCACTGCATCTCAGTGTTAGAGGCGTCACTACAGACCCTGGTTCAGTGGTCTGAGGCACTGCATCTCAGTGTTAGAGGCGTCACTACAGACCCTGGTTCAGTGGTCTAAGGCACTGCATCTCAGTGTTAGAGGCGTCACTACAGACCCTGGTTCAGTGGTCTGAGGCACTGCATCTCAGTGTTAGAGGCGTCACTACAGACCCTGGTTCAGTGGTCTGAGGCATTGCATCTCAGTGTTAGAGGCATCACTACAGACCCTGGTTCAGTGGTCTAAGGCACTGCATCTCAGTGTTAGAGGCGTCACTACAGACCCTGGTTCAGTGGTCTGAGGAACTGCATCTCAGTGTTAGAGGCGTCACTACAGACCCTGGTTCAGTGGTCTAAGGCATTGCATCTCAGTGTTAGAGGCGTCACTACAGACCCTGGTTCAGTGGTCTAAGGCACTGCATCTCAGTGTTAGAGGCATCACTACAGACCCTGGTTCAGTGGTCTAAGGCACTGCATCTCAGTGCTAGAGGCATCACTACAGACCCTGGTTCAACTTTGCACATGTGGATTGTACATTGTTTGCACATTATTCTTTAAAAAATTATTCAAGCTCTGTCAGGTTGATTGTTGATCATTGCTAGACAACCATTTAAGTCTTGCCATACATTTTTAAGCTGATTTAAGTTAACTAACTAGGCCACTCAGGACCATTCAATATCGTCTTGGTAAGCAACTCCAGTGTATATTTGGCCTTGTGTTTAAACTTATTGTCCTGCTGAAAGGTGAATTTGTCGCCCAGTGTCTGTTGGAAAGCAGACTGAACCAGATTTTCCTCTATCATTTTGCATGTGCTTCGCTCTATTCAGTTTATTTTTATAACAAAAAACTTGCTAGTCCTTCCTAATGACAAGCATGCCCATAACATGATGCAGCCACCACCATGCTTGAAAATATGATAAGTGGTACTCTGTGATGGGTTGGATTTTCCCCAAACATAACACTTTGTATTCATGACAAAGTTAATTTCGTTGCCACTTTTACTTTAGTGCCTTATTGCAAACAGGATGCATGTTTTGGAATATTTGTATTCTGTACATGCTTCCTTCTTTGCACTCTGTAATTAATGTTAGTATTGTGGAGTAACTACAATGTCCATACTCAGTTCTCCTATCCCAGCCATTAAACTCAGTAACTGTTTTAAAGTCACCATTGGCCTCATGGTAAAATCCCTGAGTAGCTTCCTTCCTCTCTGGCACCTGAGTTAGGAAGCATATTTGTAGTGACTGGGTGTATTGATACACCGTCCAAAGTGTAATTAATAATCATGCTCAAAGGGATATTCAATGTCTGCTTTTATTTTTATACCCATCTACCAATTGGAAAACCTCCCTGGTCTTTGTGGTTGAATCTCTGCTCGACTGAGGGACCTTACAGATAAATGTGTGTGTGATGCAGAGATGAGGTAGTCATTCAAAAGTCATGTTAAACACTATTATTGAATTATCCTTTTTTATTGTTTTACTCCTTAACTTATTTAGGTCTGCCATAATAAAGGGTTTGAATAGTTATGGACAAGACATTTCAGCTTTTCATTTTTAATACATTTGTAAAAACATTATCCCACTTGGACATTATGGGGTATTGTGTGTAGGCCAGTGACACATCTCAATTTAATACATTTAAAATTCAGGCTGTAACAACAAAATACGGAAAAGGTCAAGGGGTGTGAATATGTTCTGAAGACACGGTTACATCAGACGCAATAAACCTTTCATAAATCATTTATTTTTATTTGAAATAATTCCAACTTTCCACTAATATATTAAACTAATATACAGCACTTTTGCAGTGCCTAAATAAAAATATCCAGCTACTTAAACAAAAGTTCACCCTAAGTTAATGAACTAGAACACACAGTATTTTTGTTATTTTCTCTTATGGACAATACAAAGCTACACTAACGAATCCATATACCAAAACACGGAAAAAGCAAACACTACTAAGGTTTTCCTGAGTGCCTCCTTAGTCCTCCATCCCTGGTCCTATAGGGCTGTGTGAACCAGACACAGTGCTGTAGCAGACCAGGCAGCCTGGTTGCACCAGGAGACTTATCCTCCAGAGGATGAGGCTGAAAGGCAGGATGGAGGGGGGATCCTTCTCCCTCTTTCCCCTTCTCCTACCAGTCCTCTCTTTCCCCTTCTCCTACCGGTCCTCTCTTTTCCCTTCTCCTACATGTCCCCTCTTTCCCCTTCTCCTACCTCTCCTCTCTTTACCCCTTCTCCGACCTCTCCTCTCTTTCCCCTTCTCCTACCTCCTCTCTTTCCCCTTCTCCTCCCTCCTCTCTTTCTCTTTCCCCTTCTCCTACCTCTCCTCTCTTTCCCGTTCTCCTCCCTCTCCTCTCTTTCCCCTTCTCCTACCTCTCCTCTCTTTCCCCTTCTCCTACCTCTCCTCTCTTTCCCCTTCTCCTACCTCTCCTCTCTTTCCCCTTCTCCTACCTCTCCTCTCTTTCCCCTTCTCCTACCTCTCCTCTCTTTCCCCTTCCTCTCCTCTCTTTCCCCTTCCTCTCCTCTCTTTCCCCTTCCTCTCCTCTCTTTCCCCTTCCTCTCCTCTCTTTCCCCTTCTCCTCCCTCTCCTCTCTTTCCCCTTCTCCTCCCTCTCCTCTCTTTCCCCTTCTCCTCCCTCTCCTCTCTTTCCCCTTCTCCTCCCTCTCCTCTCTTTCCCCTTCTCCTCCCTCTCCTCTTCTCCTACCTCTCCTCTCTTTCCCATTCTCCTACCTCTCCTCTTTCCCCTTCCTCTCCTCTCCCCCTTACTCTTTCTCCTCCCATGGTGGTGGTGGAGAGACAGAGGGGGTTATTGATCCCACTCAGAGGAGTTCAGGCATTAGTTCCACCAGGGTGACTAGACTAGAGACAGACAGCGCTCTGTGAGCCACTAGTGGGGCCTACAAGGCAGGGCTGATTGGAACTAGGATGTATCCTTCTGATTTTGATCTCCTCCACATCAGTTTTATTGACTGAAGCACTGTCCTGTGCTCCAGTTCCAATGGGAAAGGCAGTGGCCTTGCTGGAAGCCGGGGTGAGCACAGCCTAGTGTGTGTTATCCCAGCTGCTGTTCAACAACTTGTGGTGATGTGATGAGTTCTCCATGGTTGGCTGAGGTTGAGAGGTAATCACTCCCATCATCTCCTGGCATCTGAGATGAGATGGCCACTGACCACAGCTATCAGGCCCTGGGTTAGCATGGCACAGTGATGGGACTACCAGTGGCTTGTGATCATGGTGTGTGTGTGTGTGTGTGTGTGTGTGTGTGTGTGGGGGGGGGGGGACTGGAGTTCTCGAAGGACCAGCAATTTGTCCACTAAACTGTCCTCAGGTAGTCTTCCCTTCGCCATCTATTTCTAATTCTCTCCCAAAAGGTCAAAACATAATCTAATTTCCCCATCATCTCTCCCTCAGTGTCTGAGAGCTGCAGTCTCGCTCATCTTTTCAAAATCATACATTTCAATGGAAACGCAAACTAATATTTAGATGGGTGAATTTCGCCTTGCAGGGCATCTCACACGCTCCTCAAACATAACCAGAAATTCTCAGCATTAGCGCACAGTCTAGTTGGTATCTGGGCTGTCACTGTTAGCAAGAAATGTCTCTAGGCTTCAATGAGTCTTATAGGCAGCGCTGATGGTTCATCATGTGGATGATTTTACAGAGCGTGTATGTTTGATACAGTGGTAGTTTGTGTGTGTGTTACAGTGGAAGTTTAGTTTGTCTCTGTGTATGTATGTATGTATGTGTGTGTGTGTGTAACAAAGGCAGTCTCTTCCTCAGTGCCCCGAGGGCATCTAGGCTCAGCGCAACTTGAGTTATCAATTCCAAACAGAACAGCGTGTCAAGTCTTTTAGTCCAGTTTGCCTTCACTTCAAGTTTGGCTGTTTTCCCTGGGGACTATTCCCCTGACCTAGGAGTGGCTGTATTCTCTGTTCTCAGCATGAGAGACTTAAAAAGGAGAAAAAAAATAAAAATGTTCCTTTTCATATTTTATTCTCCTTTTCATTCCTCTATCCTTGGGCTCATGACCTGCAGAGGGAACATAGTGGAGGACGGTGGTTAGAATTACAACTATTATTCATTGTCTCTGAGGATTCTAGAACTGTTGTGTGTTATTAATTATTAACACAACCTCGCACAGCTGTCTGTCTGTCTGTCAGAGCCGAACGTCCATAACCAGCTTTCTCAGGTTGGGTCTAGGAAGTATGACAACGTGAGACCAGGTAGTGTATATGGCTCTGATGCCTGTGGGCAAGGTTTGCCATCTAGTGGTTATTGGTGGCATTACATAGCCATTCCAATTCATGACCACCAGTCAAGTCCACATCTATGACCCCCCACCCCTGTAGCGGTCAGCATGGCCCCAGTACATACCACAGAGTAGATAAGTACTTTAATCAACCAGCTTACTAACACAGTATAACAGAACCAGAATGGAGAGAGCAGTGAGGCTCACCTGTCTCGTCCCCAGCAGCCGGCCTGTTGTTCCTGTGCATCCAGCAGCAGTCTGCGACCCTCCTCGTAGTCATCCTGGTCCACACTGATCAGCAGCCGGACCCCCTCTCTCCCCGCCGCCCTCCGCAGAGAGTCTGTGATGAACACCCCCTTCAGGGCCTCTAGCAGCGCTCCACTCAGATAGTCCCCCCAGAAGGCCTCCAGGTTGTCCAGCTCTGAGAACTTGATGTCGCAGATGATGGAGCCCAGGTCGCGGGCGCGCAGCACGGAGGTGGCACGACTGAACAGCTCAAACTGCCGCTCCAGGGGCTGCTGCTTGTCCGAGGAGACGCCGCCGCGCAGAGCCGACTCATGCTCCCAGTATTCTGCTCGCACACGCAGACGAATGTCTGCAGGGAGGGGGAGGGTGAGGAGATGGAGGTAGGGGAAGAGTGAGGGGAGGAAAGGGGACAGAGAGAGAGAAGAGGGAGTGGTGGAGGGGAGGAGAGAAGAGGAGGGGTAGATGTAGAGTAGGAAACGGAGAGGTGGTTTTAGGGTGCAAAGAGGTGAAATAATCAAAAAGAGACAGAGGGAAATGGTGGAAGCAGGAGATTGAGTGGGGTGAGATATATCATGTACACATGAGAGTGAAAATCAAAGAGGAGGAGGGTGGGATCATTTAGTCAGAACAAAGGGAAGAGAGAGATGGAGGGACAAAAACACAAAAGAAAATGATAAGAAAACTTTTGAAATAAAGCCGTAATCACAGAATATTATCCGAACAGGCTATGGGAGGGTTGATAGACAAGTGCCAAAGTAAAGAATATTTAAGGGGAGCATACTACTTTCAACAGGACTGTATCTGACATTAAACTAGTAATTAGTGTAGGACACCACATAGAAATACTTACTGGTGTAGGACACTGCTGTATCATTAACTACAGTTGATAACAAAAGTCTGTCTTTAAGAGTGATACAGGTGAGGCAGAACTGAAGACAGCTGTGGAGCACAGAGGTGAATGTAATAGCAACCAGGCCGTCTACCATCACTAACCTGACAGTGGGAACAAATATGACCTGGTCCGGTCAAGAAGAGCATCACTGAGGATTTACTGTATGACTAACCAGATCTATTTTTCACAACACCCACTACCAAGAGCTGTTGTTGTAGTAGTATAGTGAAATCAGAGTATGGATAACAAGCATATTCATCAGGGAAAAACACCACCACACCACTCTGTGCAGTTCTAATAGTCCACCCCCCATCATTATTCGCCCAGGAGATTTCAGCCAGGCACTGTAATCTACACAAAACCTCTACGCACTGAAAGCTAGAGCTATAACTATGTAATCCATTTCTCTGAGTAATTACAAAGCTCGTTACACTGTACTTACAGTAATAATGAGTTATAGGTGGCACAAAACAGGCATAAATAAAATGCTACTTGTTGTGAGGGTTGTAGGATTTTGTTAGGTCACTCTAACACTGTAAACAGCCCTTGGGATGGATAGCAACCTTTCAGTGACATGTTTTTGTTCTGTTTCAGAAACAGGAGAATTAGCGGTCATGCAGCAACAGCACAGTAAGAAGGGTCAGGAGATACATACTGTACTGAGCAAAGGCAAGCAGACCTCTGTCTCATCCTCCTCTACTGCCATTATTCACCAAGCGCCCAGCAGAACCAGCGGCCTTCCGACTTTGCTGCAACAAAAAATCCAAACCTTTCCAGTCCCACACTACCCCACCCCACCAGAGATGTGCATAGATTGGCAAACTTTGTTTGAGATACATTAGTTTCACAGCAACATGTTAGCACCAAGCTTTACAAGAAAAAATATTCAAATTAGAATATTCTTGTCAAAGAATGTTTGTCGCCAACATGGAGGATAGTTTGTCAAACTGTGTATCTGGATTTACCCCACCCACCTTGCCCTCCCCAACTTCATGTAACAAAAAATGGAGGAACGATAAAGAGTAGAACTGGATTTAAAAAGAGAGAAGGAATATGGAACGGAAAGGGAAGAAAGGAAAGGATGGGGGGGGGTAGTAGTAGTAGTACCATACACCAGGAACTGGGTACCTAAACATACCTTGGTCTCTGAAGACACTGAGCCAGGTTTGGGTAAAGGAGAAACTGACAAATAGTTGCTTCCTCTAACGAGGACACAAGGAATAGAACCAGACAATTTCAACTGGAATGTTGTACCAAATGAACCAGGGACATGACTGTGCCTTAGAATATGTGATTCATTTGAGTTCTTTGTCTCCATCCACATTATTGTTCAGGGCCATGGGGGACAGCCTCTGGAGGGGGCAGCTTTGGAAAATGCCAACATTAGAAATGCAAATGTTGAATTGATTATGAATTTCTTAACATTTGTAAGAGAGAAAACCAAACACTGGATCCTTCTTTCTTTGCTTTATAAGGTTGTAATGAGGAGGCTATACAAACACATACTTGGACCATCGGGGAGGTTAGACGGCAGGTAGCCTAGTGGTTAGAGCGTTGGACTAGTTAACTGTAAGGTTGCAAGATTAAATCTCCGAGCTGACAAGGTAAAAATCTGTTGTTCTGCCCCTGAACAAGGCAGTTAACCCACTGTTCCTAGGCCGTCATTGAAAATAAGAATTTGTTCTTAACTGACTTGCCTAAAATTAAAAAGACATCCTCAGGTTAGACAGATCTCCTACATTTACTGCCAACATTGAAAGCATGCTCTGATGTACAACACAGTGTAACAAAAATGTATCTGAACTGCAAGTAGATTTGTAGATAGCTAAAATATGTCTTATATCACATTAGGCCAAATATGATAATCATGATCATATTTCATGAAGTTCAACTGTTAGTTTGCACACAAAGAAATCGGATACAGAAGGTGTTTGGAATTTTTTTCTTTTTCTTCCAGGAGGCAAAGTTATGGTACAAGGAACATTTCTGTCTCTATTGATACAGCAGCTCTTAGGACATTTGTCAATGAGGTTGATAGAGAACAATAAGACGCATACAGTCCGAAAATAAGACTAAATGCACACAGCCCCATAATCTGACATGTTGTGAAAAATAGTTGAAGGTTTGCCTTCCCTCATCACTACTCCAACATCTCCACATTGTTACTCTGGGGAGATGTTTCTGCATGTAAAATCATGGACCATTTCAGGAAATACACCTCTCGTCTAAATTGTCAATTTGGCGGCATTTCGTATCAGAAAATACATGGTTTGTTCCTAAGGCAGTGTTTCCAAACTCGATCCAGGGGACCCTGGTTTTGTTTTTTGACCAAGCACTATACAGCTGATACAAATAATCAAAACTTGATTAGTTGATTATTTGAATCAGCTGTGTAGTGCTAGGGCAGATACCTAAATGTGCACCCAGGGGGGGCCCCAGGACCCAGTTTGGGAAGCCCTGCTTTAGGGGATACATTTATCTCTCCCTGCCAGCAGGGTGTCAAATCAGCTAAAACAGGATGTGCAGCTGACAAGGAACAGTACTGCTCTGAGAGGAAACTGAAAGTCAGCTTCAAACTAATAACATCTGAAAGTTACCAGGACTGCATAATACCCCTGTCAATTGTCGATATGGTAAAACATGTCAGATAAATAATAAACTGAGTAAAACTGTAACAATTGTGCACTTTTGCAATGTACAAGTCTAGCGACATGGGTCACATACTGTGTGGGAACTGTGACATCAACACCTACTACACAATGTCCCCATACTTCTAAATGACTGCTCCTTCCTACCTACTTGTGAAAAATGGACTTGCTGAGAGCACCAGGAAAGGAAGGCCCTTAAAAACAATGGGAACATAATGATTTTGTTAAGGTTACAGAATACTTTACGCTTCATCAGAGACAGATAGATCCATTTAGACAGAACATTAGGAGGGACAACTTTCATTTTCTCCCTTTAAAACAAGGAGTTGGTTAGATTCTCCATTCACCCCACAGAAAAGTACCCATTTACGAGGAGTCACTTGGTGCGAAGAGCTTCAACTCTATCGATCCGTTTTTCTGCTGAACGACAGACCAAGAGAGGGAGGGAGGGAGAGAGGTTGGGATAGAGAGAGACAGGTAGATAGACCTCTCTCTATTCCCCTTTGACCAAAGCTCTCTTTCTTTTTTTGGTTTGTGTGGTTTGAGCGTTTAGTGTTCGTTCTCTCCCTCTCAGTGTGTGTGAGAGGATGTTTTTTCCTGACACACGAGTCGGTCTGTTTTGAACTGCGAACATAGAGAAAGGAGAGAAAGAGAGAGAAAGAGACAAGCACAGTTGGATTGGATATCTGTCAATTTGGTTGTTTCTCAAGATCAAGCAGGCAAGCTTAACACTGGTTCAAAGGCAATCACTTGGAGTTTGAATTGTTTTTGATGCCTCCAAGTCCACTGTTTAACATTACGGCTTACGTGGACAGTTTTACGTCGCTTCTAATCGTAGGTTACAGTTTGGCATAAGAAATTGTAACCACAAATAACTGAAATACTGTAACTGAAACGCTTCAACTGAGAAAAGGAACTGATTATGTGAAAACAAACTGACTGGTAAGAAAGTAGAGGTAGTAATGGGTTTGGTCTGAATGCTGTGAGGCAGCATTGGACTGGACTGCCCCATCCCCACACTGGGAGCTCATTCAGGGGTCAGAGATGAGATACAGCATGCGGTTACACAGCCCTTAACACAACACTGTTGGGTCATTTTCCTCAGAACTGCTCGAGCAAAGGTTCCAGAGAAGCTGTCGGCGGCCATTTTATGTTCATATAAAAGGATAGAATTCGAGTTCAGACTGACAAGAGGACTGAGATCAATGGATCTCTGAGACCAGTTTGACATTTTTTAATTGAGATTCCACAATGGGTTTGGTCTCTTTTTGTTTTAGTAAACCAGAAATCAATTGTTGTTTGAATTCTGAGAAACGTATTTGTGATCACTGACCAGAGGTATCTACTGAAGTTGATGCCACAAGAACCATTGGGACTCAGTTAAAAGGCTCCATTTTGATAGCTGCTTTAGAAGAGTAGTTTACCCAAAACTAAAGTTAATCAGATGTTTTCGTTATGCATGTAGTGGGATATACACCAGACTAGACAGTGTGGAATATGCACTCAGTTATCACTTTTGAGGAAAACATCTGTCAAACTTTGGCTTTGAAGTGAACTACCCCTTTAAGAAAAAATGTTCAGGTCAGTTTGAGCTTTGAGTCATTTGGAGAGTCAGAGCATGGTATTCAGAAGAGGGGTCAGGTTCAAGGTTGCATTACGGTGATTAAGAAACTTCTGGAATATTCTACGCATATTTCCGAGGACACTTTGGTCAGTTCTGTGAAACACTGAGGCCAACACCCCTCTTTAGAGTAATAGACACAAAAAAAAAATATCATGGAACATTCCAGAACACTTTGTGGAGAGCATACTGTTTTTTTCTGAATGGGGTAAGGAGGAACAGGATAGCTAGAATAATACACAGGCATTGAACACAGAGCATAGTGGCAGCCCCCCCTCGTTCTGAGGGGGAGGGCCTCTTTACCTTGGGCATCGGGCCAGACTGACGAGAGAGCGAGCGACTGAGGTGAGCACACACTGCAGATCGTACGGACAGAGTGAAAGGCCAGACCAGACTTTTATTTTTGTCCAGCCTTTCTCTCCGCTCTCTAGGTCCGCTCTCTAGGTTACTCGATCTGAGTCACAATCCTGAGTCAACCTGGTGGGGATCAAATGCGGAGTCAAGACAGCAACATGTTCAGAGGCAAAGCAACAACACTGTGTATGGTACATGGCTGGGACTGTGAGGGCAAGGCTACTGCAGAGGGCAAGGGGCAGATATCCCTCGGTAGATTGTTTTGGGTTTGATCACAGGGCACTTAGTGCAGTTGATTTAGAGAAGGCTGTTCTGATCGACGGGGACAAAATGGCACATTTGAAAGGGTTGCAGTGTTATGTTTGAGCACTACGAAGCCAGTGTAAAATCATAAACATCTTTGTCTCCCTGAAGAAGAGACTTCATGGATTGCGAAAAGTTGTTCAAATCAAATCATGTTGATAAATAAGCAGTATCATTCATCAGTACGTGTCAGGCTGTGGGAGTGGCTGTGTCTGGGATAGCCACAGTACGAGGGGTTAGTTGGCTGTCAGGTAGGGTAGGTACAGCAACAGAACTGGAAGGGCCAAGGGCCTATTGATCTGGGCCCGGTTTCATGATAGCGATTGAACTTAGGCTTACTAGTGTTTTAACGATGCATCTTTCCTATAACGGCCAAAGATGTAACATGTGTTTCCCAAAACACCATGCAGAGAGAATGGTCGCTAAGCGCGTCGTTGAGGCTTGTGTCGATACTGATAGGATCGAAAGACAGGCAACACTGCTCTCGGATCAGCTTTCTCCATTCAAATCTTACCTTAACATCCAAATTATTCCACAATACTGAAGACGGATCAGCTCCTAGAAGCTTATCACCTATGGCTTCCAATATTTAGGAGGCTGATTCTAATCCTTACCCTGTAATAATGCACTAAATCAAGATATGGCACATTATTGCACACATTAGGCTGCACAGCATGAAATAAATACAGACAAATTACAGACTGTAGCCTACAAGTACAGTAGCAAAATAGAACTCAATAAATGATTCAAATAGCCATTTAGCCTACTGTTTTTATATTGTAATGTACACATCTGTTTAAATTTCAAGCATTTTTTATACGCTGCTTGTTTGTATCAATTGCGAAGACATTGCCAACTTGTATTTGTTGTCAACTTTTTTCTGAAGTTATCAGTGGTCACAGAGCCATGCGATTCTGTTTAGCGGAGCTCTTCTGTGTATAAAGTGACGCGGGAGGGCAAAAGAAAAGCATCTAACGAACCACTTAGCTGTTCTATGAGTGGTCTGAGACAGGCGTTAGATTACAAGTGTAACGTTAATAACGATGGTTTTGGGAAACAGGTCTGAGATTTAATAATGCCCACGAAGGTTCTAACAAACCTAGCTTTAAGATGCTTTTGGGAAACAGGTCTGAGATTTAATAATGCCCACGAAGGTTCTAACAAACCTAGCTTTAAGATGCTTTTGGGAAACAGGTCTGAGATTTAATAATGCCCACGAAGGTTCTAACAAACCTAGCTTTAAGATGCTTTTGGGAAACAGGTCTGAGATTTAATAATGCCCACGAAGGTTCTAACAAACCTAGCTTTAAGATGCTTTTGGGAAACAGGTCTGAGATTTAATAATGCCCACGAAGGTTCTAACAAACCTAGCTTTAAGATGCTTTTGGGAAACAGGTCTGAGATTTAATAATGCCCACGAAGGTTCTAACAAACCTAGCTTTAAGATGCTTTTGGGAAACAGGTCTGAGATTTAATAATGCCCACGAAGGTTCTAACAAACCTAGCTTTAAGATGCTTTTGGGAAACAGGTCTGAGATTTAATAATGCCCACGAAGGTTCTAACAAACCTAGCTTTAAGATGCTTTTGGGAAACAGGTCTGAGATTTAATAATGCCCACGAAGGTTCTAACAAACCTAGCTTTAAGATGCTTTTGGGAAACAGGTCTGAGATTTAATAATGCCCACGAAGGTTCTAACAAACCTAGCTTTAAGATGCTTTTGGGAAACAGGTCTGAGATTTAATAATGCCCACGAAGGTTCTAACAAACCTAGCTTTAAGATGCTTTTGGGAAACAGGTCTGAGATTTAATAATGCCCACAAAGGTTCTAACAAACCTAGCTTTAAGATGCTTTTGGGAAACAGCTCTGAGATTTAATAATGCCCACGAAGGTTCTAACAAACCTAGCTTTAAGATGCTTTTGGGAAACAGGTCTGAGATTTAATAATGCTCCCACAAAGGTTCTAACAAACCTAGCTTTAAGATGCTTTTGGGAAACAGCTCTGAGATTTAATAATGCCCACGAAGGTTCTAACAAACCTAGCTTTAAGATGCTTTTGGGAAACAGGTCTGAGATTTAATAATGCCCACGAAGGTTCTAACAAACCTAGCTTTAAGATGCTTTTGGGAAACAGGTCTGAGATTTAATAATGCTCCTACAAAGGTTCTAACAAACCTAGCTTTAAGATGCTTTTGGGAAACCGGACCCTGGTCTGGGAAGATGTCAGCAAGTGTGAGGCTATCAATTCAACTTATATGTTCAGTACACATTCAGAAATTCAGCGGGACTTTCTCTAAACTTTGTGTTAGGGATAGAAGAAGACAGACAGTACTACCAACATAAGAGACAGGAGACCTACCAGGCAGGGTTCTTAAGAACAGGAGCTGAAAAAAACTGGGTAAGTGCGAGAGAGGGAGATATGTCGGGGGAGATGAAAAGTGAGAGAAGGGAAAGAAAAATGGAGAAAGGGATAGGAATCTCTCTTTTTGGAACACCAGCAGTAGTTATGTAGCCTGGATACCAGTCTGTTTGAGATATCATTCCACTCCTTGTCATGCAAAATGAGTGACAAGGAGTGGCATGATCGCACAAGCAAATCTGGGACCAGGCTAGTAGTTATGCTATATGAAGAAGAAAGACAAGCTCGGCAGACAAGCGTATAGCAGACGTATAAAGTGAAAGACAGGTGGTTTACTGTCTTCTACACTAACTGTCCTTCCCCTGGGCCTCAGTCTGGACCACAGGCTAGTGATTACGAGGCAGCATTCCAACCATGTGTGGCAGCTATGGTATGTAGGTCTAAAGCATACATTTTTCCCACAAGTATTGTCACAAAAGAGCAAGGCAGCTTAACATTATTTTGGTCTGCACAGAACAGACTAAATTGCTCTGTTTAATGAGCTTGTGGGTTGACGCCGAAATGTCCCATTGAAACATAACACGCTTGTGAGTTTAAGGTTGAATGCCACATTGAAATGCCATGTCCCACTACTACACTAAGCCTGCTGTGCTGTGTGGAGCTCAGACAGAAACGCTGACTCACACAGCTGTGCATTGGGTGTGTGAATTCCTCTCAGGGTGCATCTCAATAGCCTAAAGAGGCTTCCTTCTATTGTTTCCTCCCCTTTATCTGAATGGCCAGGATAGGTAAAAGGCAAGTAATAAGGCTGGATGCTTATTTAGTTTGAGACACTAGTGGGTAATGGTAAAGACAATGGCTGACATAGGCCTAGTATATTTGATAGATGGGAGTTGTAGGCGAGCCAACCCAATTCCACTCTGTGCTACGGTCATCACAAAACAACAGACCAGATTGATTTCATTTCATTCAGTTTCAGGTTGTTGTTTTTTGCTTGGGCGTGCAAGCAGACTATCCTTGTGTGGACGTCTACAGAATCCCTCCATTGTGAGGATGTTAGTGTGGCAGGGAGCACACAATCAAAGACCCCGGGAGTGTGTAAAATGCTGTCTGAAACCCTGGTGATGTTTGAGTGTGAGACAGTTTCACCACCACAGAGAGCATATGATGACCAGGTTGAGGGGTTAAGTCAGGTCAAACACAGCCAGTCAGTATGGGTTGTATTTACTGATGAGCGGTCACTCATTCACACATGCTCTGCTCTCACAGTATCGTTACAGCACAGCCCACTCAGTCCAACATGCCTGCAGGGTAGTATTGATCTCCCAGGAGGCCCATGCAAACCATTCTCAAACCAGCAAGGGTGGGACGGTCAGCTTATGGTCAGGGTATAGGCTGAGCAGAGGGAGCAAACTGAAGTCGTTATCTTATGTGAGGACATGAACACGGCACTGGCTGGATTTAAGGTTGCTTGATATGGACATTTTAAGTTTAAACTTACTGGTGAGACAAGGTGGTGCCTGGGACATTCTGATATGGCAGAGATTTTTAGTATCATCACTGTTATTAAGGGCTGTTGGGGTGATGGTGCTTACAGCTTCTCATTAGAAGTGAAATAGAAAATGGATGTAAGCCAGAGAGAGAGACTCAGACACATGTATAATGGCAAGAGAGGAACCAAGAGAGAGTGTGGTGAATGAGCAAGTGGGTTAAAGAGAGAGATGGAAAGAAAATAGAGAAAGAGAGATGGAAGGGAAACTAGAGAGAAAGAGAAAGGCATGGAGGCTGGTCTTACCGCAGGTCACTTTCTCAGGTATAGGTGGGGGAGGCGTTTCGGGGATGCCCGCTCTTCTCCTGTGGGCGGTGGGCTTGCTGGTCCAGCGGCGGCCTTTACCCCTCTTCTTCCGTAGGGGGGCGGGCGTTGGCCTGGCAGAGTCAACACCTATTGAACAGACACAAATCCAGCAATGCTTAACTGGTGCAAATCCAGACAATTTCAGAAACAGTTACTGACATTTCTAAGAGACAAGTTCAGGCATGCAGATTGTGCCAGAGTCTAGCTTACCCCCCCTCCATTGCTGTGTGGCGTGTTCGTCATGTGATTCTGTCTGTGCACAGGGGTCAGTCAATCCAGATGTGCAAACCTGTCTTCTGTCCTCTGTCCCGTAGTCCACTCTGAAACGTTCTGGTGATACTGAGAGGCAGATTAAGGTCAGACACTGACACAGCAGAGTGTAGTCAGACAGGCAGATAACACACTGGGAGAAGTAGGCCTACAGGTGATTATGACAACATTGTCTCCATTACTGCGTGTGTGCTTCCAGTTATGAACAGCACTCTGTTACAGTCCCTTACCTGTCCTCCTTTTCTTGCGGGACACCAAAGGCAGGAGGTCATGCCGCGTCAAGACTCGCAGCAGCTGCAACAGGGGCTCCAGGTTACCCTCACTGAGGTACCCACGTCTCTCCAGCTCCAGCAGCAGTTCTAGACCACTCTTGGGCTTGTGGCGGGCAGCAGTAGGGCAGGCCAAGGCAGGACCCTTGGGCTGTAACCGCCGCCAGGCCTCCAGGAGCACTGGGCTGGGGGAGACTCCTTTACTGGCCTCAGGGTCTTCCTCACCGGGCTCGCTGGTCCAGCCAGCTGGGTCCAAGGGGTGCCCTCCAGCCGGATAGGTCTCATCCAAGAGGAATGACAGCACCTCAACGTCTGTCTCTGTCAGTTGAGAACCGACAACTTCAAACATCTCGTGTAGAGAGAGCATCCCATAGTACGTCAGGCACTCAGTCTCATCCCAGTACAGAGAGTCTCGGAGAGAGTACCTTGGACGATGCATGGTTGCCATTGTTAACAAGCTATCTGGCTATCCTTTCCCAATGCACCTTGGCCAGACGTTTCTATGTGATAAGAATGAAGTGAATTAGACAATGTGGGTAGCAATGAAGTAACGACTCAAAATGTCAAACTAAACAACAGGACTGGCTAGGTTTATCAGGTTATGAAATAACAAGCCAGCCAGCAGCCACAACGCGAATGGACCATAAGATATTGGCATGCACTGTTACAGGCTTTAAAACGAAAGCAGCTGTCTAATAATAAGTGATGTGGAGATGTGAAATACAAAGCTACTTCGTTTTCCTTGTGACTACGTTGGAGAGCTCGAAATCTCGCCGAGCCACCATACCTTGCAAGTACAAACGGTGTTGACAGTGCAACAAATTACGTTACGTAACAGACGTTCCACTGCTGGAAAAAAAAAAAAAAAAGCACTTTACATTTAGATTGACAGCCCTTGAAAACGGTCCCTCATACATTGCTACATTTGTCTCGATTTGATAGAAAGCTAGATGGAAACATCAAAATAATTAGTTGCAGCTGGAGGAACCATTTGGGTAGCTAGCTAGCTAGCTACGAAATTATCGCTAGCTAGCAACAACAACAGCTGACTATACCATGAAGATGAATCAAGACGTTCAAATACATGTAAAGACTAAAAAGGCGGAAATTCATTATCAATATAATATTGTTAATCGTTGCAACAAGCTAAATAATGTGTTATTTTGTGAAACTCGCCTTCGTTGTTCGACGATGGTCAGTGTTGTCAACACAGCTGGGGTGTATTCATTAGTCAGATTCGGTTCTAAAACGTTTTGTCTGTTGCAAAACGGAAACCGTTTACTCTAGGAACCAAACGGAAGCAAACAGAAAAAATGGAACAGAAACGGAACGAAGCGGGGAGGGACCTGACTAAATGTGTCCAATAGAAACTCTCGTTTTCGTTGCAAAACGTTCATCAACAGACAAAACGTTTTGCAACTGAATCAACTAATGAATACGCCTAGTCTCGCACGCAGAGCTGGCAGTAGAACAACAACAAGCAGTAACCAATCACTGCACTTACTTTTTTAGGACGTGTTGGCGAGGAGACTAAGATGATGCTGTAGTCAGGCCTAGTCATTTTATACATGAAGAACGTGAATGAGGCAGTATTGCAGATTCAAAACATTATAGTGACCTATCAGATCATTTTTCCCAGAATATCTAATAAATATCCTCTCATGTACATGTTGTTTTCACCTTGTACTATGAACAGCACCGCTATGCTATTGCCACAAGAAATCCAGCCCTATCGTGTATTAATGCTATTTTATTGGAGGATTTTAAGGCTACATATAAATGTGCTCTATGTATGTGTGTGTCTATATGGCAATGCTGACTATATGAGCGCTGGGCTCTCACAGATCCATCCGGACATGATGCTGCAGGTCTCTTCTACAGCTCCGAGAAGGGTTGGTCTCTCTGAGGGTGAAGGCACACACTGTCTCCCCTCACATTCACAGCACTGGGCTCTTTCTACCTGGGGGAGTCCAGAGATACATTGATTTTCTATACATCCAATAGCCATAATCTATGCGTATTATATCCTGTATTAATACCAGAGTAAAGATTGTCTTGGGGCCCAACCACCTTGCACTATAGATCTAACCCACCTCTGCGCATCTCCAACACAATGTCTCTCACCTGTTCCTCTGGAATGTCAATGACCACCAGGTCTCCGCCCTGTTGAACACAGTCGACCACGACCGCTGCTCCAGCTCCTCCTCTCAGTGGAGAAGAAGTAACACCTGGAGGATAAAATCTTCCAGCTCTTAAGACAAGGTGTGTGAGGCGAATATACACAAACACACACACACATAAGAACACATTCATGCACGTTGCACACACACATGCACAAACATACAGAAACACGCATACACACACAAACAAACACGCAGTATATAGTGCATATAGATGTAGAAGGACAGATAAATCAAAACACTGCTGACCTTGGGTGATCTGGTCTCTGAGTGGACAGTGTCGGTTCACAGGCAGGAAGTTGACCAGCTCTGTAGGCATCTTCTGAAGGGAATTTCTTTCCCTCACCGTGACAACAAAGTCTCTGTTCAAAATCGCCTCAGTTTCAAAGAGACTTATGAGATCTAACTGAAGTTGGTTTTTAGTCTCTGCGACCCTCACATGCTCTCACCTCAACTGGTCATAACTTCTTGATCACACCAACAGCGTCTTTGCGCAAAATGGTACGCAGCATCATCTGGATATGTTTGCAACAAAAGTTCAACATTTACCTTCTGCTACCATTTCTGTCGAGCAGTCTAGGCATACAGTTTGATAAATCAAACGTATGCACCACACAGAACGCACTGCAACTGCCTCTGCAATGCTGGAAGGCAAACGCAGCATTCCATTGGAAATGAATGTACTTCTGGTGTACCAAAATGCAATGACGCTGTCGGTGTGATCGAGGCGTTAAGCTGCACTGACGTTCAGGTGTTGTCTCTGTGACCGTTCCCTGGTTCATGTGAGATCTTTTATCTCTCTCTGTAGTTGGTTTTTAGATGCCGTCAGGTCTATGTAGTTTTTTTGCAATTGGTTGTTGGATGTCAGTAGGCCTTCATACTCTCTTTCTAATTGGTTATGAGAAGCAGCATGATCTCTGTGTTGCCTCTCTGACTGGTCCTTGGTTGCGACAAGTTACATGTAGTCTCTCTCAAGTTGGTCCTTAACCACAGCCACATAGCTGTTCATTTTCTGTAGCTCAGCTTGAGTTGAAGTCAAAGCATAATTTTGTCTCCAGAGCTGGTTCTTGGCTGTGAGGACAGTGTCGTAGTTGTCCCTCAGAACCTGAAATTATGCCTTCAGTCAGGTGCAACTGAGAGAAGCTGTGTAATCTGGTGAGATGGACACAAAGTGTGAGTGTTAACAATTAGTGTATAGTATATTGTCTTAGTATATGCTGCGTTTAAGGTTATAGTGTGGCCCAGAGCCATGTATTTAGATATTCTAAATACATGGCTCTGGAGTGGCCAAGGCCCATAAGGATGTGATGAAGAATATGCCTATTGTGTACTCCTGTAATCATAGACCTGAGATGGTTAGGATTGATAAAAGCAGTATCCAGGGGCTTGAGGCGTCACTACAGACCCGGGTTCGATCGGGAATCCCATAGGGTGGCGCACAATTGCCCCAGTGTCGTCCGGGTCGGGAGAGAGTTTGGCCCGGGGGGGGCTTTACTTGCCTCATCCCACTCTAGCAACTCCTTGTGGCGGGCCGGGAGCCTATAGGCTGACTTCGGTCGTCAGTTGAACAGTACACATTGGTGCGGGTGGCTTCCGGGTTAAGCAGGCGGGTATTATAAAGCGCGGTTTGGCAGGTCATGTTTCGGAGGATGCATGACTCGACCTTCGCCTCTCCCGGGCCTGTTGGGGAGTTACAGCGATGAGACAAAATCGTAATTGGATCGCAATTGGATACCACGAAATTGGGGAGAAAAAGGGTGTACATTTAAATTTTCAAAAATGAATAATGCATTATCCAGGGGCAACACTGACCTATTCAAATAAGAATCATTATACAGGTGATTGATTGAAAAATCCAGGTAGCCTAGCTGTTAAGCGGGTTGTTCCAGTACCCCAAAAGGTTGTTGGTTTGAATCCTCGAGCCGGCAAGGTGGGAAAATCTGCTGTTCTGCCCTTGAGCAAGGCAATTAACCCCCAACAACTGCTCCCCCTTACAAAAAATGATTGCGGTTTTGAAAGTGTAGAAACTGCAGTTCACTATGGTATTTTGGTTGCAGAATAACTGAACTGTAGTTATACAGCATTCTAACTGCAATTACACTGCAACATTTCTGCTGTAAAAAAAAAAAAAAGCTGTTATTTTGGACGCAGTACTGCACACTGACTGCAATCTTTTTTCGTAAGTGCCGATGACTAGATGTCGATTAAGGCAGCCCCTCGCACCTCTCTGATTCAGAGGTTGGGTTAAATGGGGGAGACACATTTCGGTTCAATGCATTCAGATGTGCAACTGTATGGGGTCAATTTCACGCCACATGTATTGAGTTCAAAATAAAATAACTCGTGAACATGAAAAATTTAAGTTGAGAATGTAAACATTATATTTTCGAGGACGGGTGAAATAATGGATGTTGAAATGAAAAACAAAACAATTGAAAGCAAAATGTATAGAATTGTAAACAAAGACATCAAAAGCAAAACCCCAAAACTTGTAAGCAAATAATTTTAAAGCGAGAGCAAAACTCTATGACAAATGATAAAAAATATATATATATTTGAAAACGAATGCAAAAATCGTTTTCGGTTAAACTTTCCCAGCAACCAATTATATTGAATACATTTTGCCTACGCTCTTGCCTGCATGTACTACCTTTTGGTTACGCTACTCGTATCTTTGTTTTCGATGTCTGTTTCTTTGCTTTCACTGCCAGTCTTTTCGATTGCGAGTTTTGGCATTATTATCCGTGAAGGGCGTAAACAATGAGTCTCCATTGGTCCGCTAGTTTTGGAGTGACGGTTCGTCTTAACCCAATAAATAACATGATAGACAGGCTTACCTGTTGCACAACGTTTGGCGCAGGAGTACAGCGAACTAGTTACCAACACCTGCGCCGAACGTTGTGCAACAGGTAATTCATATGTTTACCGAAGTAGTTAGATGGTTTGTTATTAAACGTATTATATAGACATGCTTCTAATATCCGTACATTATTGACCCGTGACTGACAATTTTGAAGTACGTTAACTAAAACCCTAAAACGAGGTGACGTCAGACCGTCTACCTAAATAGGCAATAGGAAAAAAAAGCCTGTCTATCGTGTTCATCGACTGGGTTAAGACGAACCGTCACTCCAACACTAGCAGACCAATGGAGACTCATTGTTTAAGCCTTCCTCTAAAACACGCCCTTCACGGAAAAATAATGCCAAAACTCGCAATCGAAAAGACTGGCAGTGAAAGCAAAGATACGAGTAGCGTAACCAAAAGGTAGTACATGCAGGCAAGAGCGTGTAATTGTAATGTGATATTGTACCCCCTAGCTCGATTGTCCATTATATATAATCTATATATACTTGTGTTCCCTTATGTACTTTCTGTATTGATTTGTTGTTAATAAAAATAAAATAATAATAAAATAAATAAATAAAAATATTTTTAAAAGAGCGTAGGCAAAATCTATTCAATTTAATTGGTTGCTGGGAAAGTTTAAAAGAAAACGATTTTTGCATTCGTTTTCAAATATATATATATATTTTTCTCATTTGTCATAGAGTTTTGCTCTCGCTTTAAAATGATTTGCTTACACGTTTTGGGGTTTTGCTTTTAATATCTGATTTTTTTTTACAATGCTATACATTTTGCTTTCAATTGTTTGGTTTTTGATTTCAACATCCATTATTTCACCCGTCCTCGAAAATATAATGTTTACATTCTCAACTTTATTTTTCATGTTCACGATTTATTTTATTTTGAATTCAATACATATGGCGTGAAATTGACCCCATACAACTGACTGACTATGTTTCCCGTTCCAAGCTTTTTGGGCGAGAAAAAGGACAACAATTTGAAGCACCGAAGTCGCATTCCGTTCCAGCAGGTGGCGATAGTGAAATATGTGTTTGCCGCCGTGCTCAAAGGAACGCCCTTCTTTGTTAACCGCATAGTGTCTACGCTATGTTGTTGTAAATGTTCCTGTGATTATCCGCTAGCAAGCTGACACAACTTTTCTCCTCTAAAAATGTCTAAAATAGAGTTATTGAGAATGTTTCTCAGCCAGAGATTGACAATGGCAGCTGAGGAGATATTCGGCGTCGTTGAAGAAACGATAGCAGAGTACCAGGAAGAGAACAGCCGTCTGCGTAGCATGCTGGATATCGTTATTAAACCAGATATACTATTACACAGAATAGGTGTGTGACTGAGGCTGATAGCTGTTATATTTTAAACGTTCTTTGCATATGTCAAGTGATCAATGTCATGATTTATCGACCAATGACAATGTAGCTAGCTAGCTATGTTAGTATCTATCTATCTAAATACCTAGATAACGTTAGCTGTCTAACTAGAATACTATTCATGTCAACATTTTAGATGTTTTATTTAATTCTCTATCCTTCCCTCCAGACATCCAACAGCCCACTCACCCTGTATCTGAAAAGGAGGTGTTCCCTGAGCAGCAACACTGTGAGCAGGAGTGGAGCCCGAGTCTGGGGCAGGAAGACCCACATTACATACAGATAAAAGAGGAACCGGAGGAACTAGAGTCATCTTTGAAAAATGACTCCAACCACCAGGACCTGACTCAGTCCTCACTTCTTTATGAAACCCAAAGTGAAGACTACGAAGAGACGTACTGTCTTCCCAGCACCTCGACTGCACAGAGGAACTACTCTCTACACAGCACCTCCACTGAACAGAACATGATACAGATCAAACCAGAACTTGATGCAGAAGACAATGGAGTATCAGAACCATCCCGTGAGTCTCAGCCCCTCTTTGCAGAAGATACAGAGTCTTCTGCAGCTCAGAGTAAAAACATGAAATGTGTCAAAGGGGTAGAGAGTAGACCTCTGTCAGGTTCAAAGCCACTTAAATCCAAGAATCACCATCAAAGAGATCACAGACAGTAAGAAAACAAAGTGCCTATATCCACTGTAAATTTTGTGGAATGTATTTCTCCTACTTAGCTTCTTTAGTGAATCATGCAAGAAAGCATGCACAGGACAAAGAATGTCTATGTGGTGTGTGTGGAATACACTTAGAGTCCACAGAAAGCATGTTAGATCATATAGAAACCCACGTTGGAGCTAGAGTTTGTCATGTTTGTGGTACATTTTTCCCTGGGAGTGCTGAGCTGAATGATCATATGAAGGTTCATCCAGGGGAGAAATCGTTTCGCTGTCCTGATTGTGGCAAGTGTTTCAGAAAAAATCCAGATCTCACAGCGCACAAGAGGATTCATACAGGGGAGAGACCGTACCGCTGCCAGTTTTGTGGCAAAGGATTCAGTCAGAGTGGAAACCTGGCTGTGCATATGAAGAGCCACTCTGGGGAGAAACCGCATTGCTGCCCTGTTTGTGGGAAATGTTTCAGCAGTAAATCTTATATGAACACACACATGAAGATTCACACAGGGGAGAGGCCATTTTGCTGTCGTTTATGCGGAAAATGTTTCATAAGAAACCCTGATCTGACAATTCACATGAGGACTCATACAGGGGTGAAACCATATACGTGCCAATATTGTGGCCAAGGCTTCAAGCAGAATTATCACCGGAAACTACACATGAAGATCCACATGGGAAAAACCATATCATTGCCATCTTTGTGACATGTATTTCAGCACTAGCACCCAGTCAACCTGGCTTGAGATTTCACATGGAAGAGAAGGCGTCACTGCCATGACTGGCAGAGGCTTTGCATAGACTGGAAGTTTGGCACGGCATAATGACAATGCACAGAATACTTTAGTGTAGAAAATACTGACAGTGGACCTTGTTTGTGATACATGTTTCATTCAGCCGCTTTATTGAGGAAATATTTTTCTTGCAGTTCAACAATTTTGCAACGTTCCTATATGTGGTTGTTTTACCTGTTTTGAATACACTGACTGTAAGTTGCTCTGGGTAAGTGTGTCAACTAAATGACCAAAATGTAAATGCAAGAAGTCCAATTGACACAGGAGAGAAACCATACAATTGTTTTATGAAAAACATACATAATGCAATGATTGCTGCTAAATGCTTAAAATGGATGAACTCCCCTAGAAGATACGAGAAGAACATTCACACGAGGGAGAAAACATAATGACAACCTGACAAAAAACCTCATGACAACATGACAGTTGTCCCGTGTAGGGAGAGTCTTTCAGACAATATGAGAAGTGCATTAAAACATCTCATTCCCTAAATCTACTGTCATTCTTTATTTCTAGGAAATATATCCCTCTTCTTTCTTTAATTAATTGCAGACATGAGAATGTTGAATTAGTGATAGCATTATGGTGTATTCTATTTTTAGCGTACTTTTGTGATCTAGGGAGGCATTGATTGATCTAAACTTCAGATTTGCACCAGCTGTGCAGTATACTACATGTAGGTCTATTTGCTGGATTAGATTTGAAATGTACAGACACTGGAGGAACTCCAACAATAGATTGGGATATACTTATTCAATCTGATCAATGACGAGAGATTAATTAATTTTGCTCAGAAATCAGTGTCCTCTTCTCAAAGGCAGAATAGACTGGTGCAAACTGCAGGAGCTTCACGACCTGCGCCTTCCGCTCCAGCAGGGGACGACAGTGCAAAATGTATTATGTCGTGCACGCACAAAGACTATATAATGACGAGATGCTCATGTCTCCGCCCTAACAATGGGAAGGTAGGCGACGACCTTGGGTAAAAAAAATAAGCCCATGTAAACGCATTGGGCTTGTTTTGGACAGAGTTAGGGGAGAGTGAAACCTCTCGCTTCGCCTCAGCGCTCCTTATATTTTCGACTTGGTAGCTATCTAGCCAACTTTCCTTCTCTACAAATGTCTAAAATAGAGTTATTGAGAATGTTTCTAAACCAGAGATTAATAGCGGCAGCTGAGGAGATATTTGGTGTCGTTGAAGAAACGATAGCAGAGTACCAGGAAGAGGTTTCTCGCACAAGGGAGGAGAACAATCGTCTACGGCTCACGCTCGATATCCGTACTAAGCCAGATATCAAGTTACATAGACACGGTGTGTTATATTTTCAACATTCATTTCAAATGAGACACGATAAGCCATCAATGAAATAAAATGTTGACTGTAGATAGTTCCAATATCTGTAAGAAGATTACTCAATCTTAAACCCATCTAACTACCCGGCTAACAATTCTAGGGAGATTACTTTTTTTTTTATGTTACCCGTAATCGTCCCATGTTTGATTGTCCAGTTTTCCTTTAGTTATGGAAACATTCTATCTTTGTTAGCAAAAATATTCTGATAACCCGTTTAGCATGTTTTGGTGTTAAAGTTAGAACATTCCCTTTAATGTCACACAGATCTTATCAAGAACGTGGCTACAATGTTATCAGACATCATTAATGTTCTAGACGTGCTTTATGGTACGTTGCAAAAACATTTATGTCCGGTTTTCTGAGGGTTAAAGCAACGTCCCACAAATTATACACAGGACATGGTTGCCAAGTTCTCAGAATGTAAGAGATTCGTGTTCTAGACATATTTCATGGGAACATTGCAATAACATTTCTGTGTATCAGTTGTCAGTATGTCGCCTGATTTGTCGGAAAGAAACGTTCTCCACCCAAAAACCATTACACCTTGTTACTGTTGCCAAACCCATTAAGACCCTGATTGGTAATCCATTCACAGCTCTTTGTCTGTTGGCAAGGTTAGGGTTACTCACACACCCACAGTGCTTTTAACACACTGTTTTCAACTACCACATTTGACATAAATGATTACATTGTGCATGTTGATTTATACAGTAATTATTATGCAACATGTCCTCACCTGGGATTTGAACTCGCAACCTATTGGTTCACATCTTCCTGCTACGCCACCATGTCTGTGTCAGTTATCAGTTAATTGGACTATTCTCTCATCATTGATTTGATTGACTTCAACAATTGAAGGGCTTTCTATATTATCTAATGTTTGTGTGGCATATTAAACAGTTTTAATGATACTCCTCAATCACTAGGATCAATATGTTTGTCTTGAGTGTACTTTTAACAGAACTGAGAGTTACTTCAAAGTTCATTCACCCTCCTGCTTACACATATCAAGTTGTTTCAGGTCTACTCAAGTGTCTAGGGAGGAGGGTTAGGGTTTCTTCTTGACAGGGCCTAACTATTGGTGAGTGTTGGGTCAGTAACCAAAAGGTTGCTGGATCGAATCCCCGAGCTGACAAGGTAAAAATCTGTCTTTCTGCCCCTGAGCAAGGCAGATAACCCACTGTTCCCTGGGCGCCAAAGACGTGGATGTTGATTAAGGCAGCCCCCTGCACCTCTCTGATTCAGAGGGGTTGGGTTAAATGCGGAAGACACATTTCAGTTGAAGGCATTCAATTGTACAACTGACTAGGAATCCCCCTTTCCCCAATGAGTTCATGCCCTAGAGCAGGGCTATCCAACTCTGTTCCTAGAGAGCTACCATCCTGTAGGTTTTCACTCCAACCCTAATCTAGCACACCGTATTATCCTAATTAGCTGGTGGATACACTGAATCAGGTTAGTTACAACTGGGGTTGGAATGAAAACCTACAGGAGGGTAGCTCTCCAGGAACAGGGTTGGAGAGCCCTGCCCTAGAAATAACCCTCATTGGGACAGTCGTTAGGTTGTTCGTCATTGGTGCTAGTGGCCTTGGTTTGAGACCCGCAGGAGAGTCGACCTACTCTCACATTCTTAGCAATATGTTAGTCATTATTTGGCAACAGTTACAACACAACAGTGTTTGAAGTAAATCTCTGTTAAAAGTACACCCAAGAAAATATTTTATTGATCATAGTGATTCAGAAGTATCATTAAAACAGGTTAATATGACCCATCAATATTAGGCAACTATAGAGAAATCCCTTAAATTGCTGGAATAAGAAAATAAAAAATAAATAAGAGAATAATCAGATGAACTGACAGCCTACTTTACACAGACATGATGGCGTAGCAGGAAGATTGGAGTACTGTGAATTAAGGGGTTGAGAGTTCAAATCCCAGGTTTGGACATGTTGAATAATAATTACTGATTAATTGAACATGCACAATGTAATTATGTAGGTCAAATATGGAAGTTGAAAACACAGTATTTTAAAAGCACTCCGTGTAATAGTTTCCCTAACCTTGCCAACAGACAAAGAGTTGTAAATGAATCAGTGGTTTACCAATCAGGGCCTTAATTGGCTTGGCAACAGTAACAAGACGTGATGTGTAAAACATTTTATATTGTGGACACAAATGTTTTTGCAACGTTCCTATTAAACATGTCTCGAACATTAATATCTCATGTTCTGAGAACATGTATGTTTGGTGGGACATTGATGGAATATTCTCCTAACCAGCAGAAAACTGGAGACATGAATGTTCTTGCAACATTCCCATGAAACATGTCTAGAACATTAATATATTACGTTCTGAGAACATGGTAACCATGTTCTGGGTATGTTCTATTTGACATTAAGGGAATGGTCTCTTGGAAACATGCCTTGCACATCCCGGGAACATTCCTAAGAAAACGTTAGTTAATGACCGAATGAGACGCTTAAGGAAATATTCAAATAAAGTTGTGGGAACATTTTGTTGTTAGCTGGGTACATTAAGTCAGCTCTTGAATGTTCTATTTCATCCCTCTCTCCTCTCCAGATCTCCAGCAGCTAACTGTCACCGTGTCTGATGAGGTGGTGTCCCCTGAGCAGCAGGAGTGGAGCCCCAGTCTGGGGCAGAAGGACCCAGAACCCACACGGATGAAAGATGAACCAAGGACCAGTCAGGAGGATGAGAATCCTTTCAATGAGTTTATAAACTCTTACGGCTGTGTATCAAGTGACTATTATCAGGACCCAACTCAGTCCTCACTTGAAGAGAGGTACTCTCTACCCAGCACCTCAACTGAACAGATCAAAACAGAACCTTATGTAGAAGACTATGGTGTATCAGAACCAACCAGAGAGTCTCAGCCCTTCTCTGCAGTAGATAGAGAGTGTTCTGCAGCTCAGAGTGAAAACAGAGGACATATTGACAGGATGGAGAGTGGAGGACCTCTGTCAGGTCTAACGTTAAAGCCACTCAAATCAAAGAGAACAAAGACGGTAAAAGGACAAAGTTCTCATAGTGTTAAGGACAGGAAATTGAACCATCTAAAATCACACTCGAGACCCAGTGTAAGCTGGGATGCTTCTCCTAGTTGTAAGGTATGTGGAAAGCAATTTGACTCCATGGCTTCTTTATTAAATCACGTGCAAACGCACACACAGGATAAAGAACATCTTTGTGGTGTGTGTGGAAAATTCTGTCAGTCCACAGAAAGTATGATAGATCACCTACAAACTCACATCGGAGCAAAGTGTTGTCATGTTTGTGGTAAATATTTTGCTTGGGATGCTTTCCTGAAAAGGCATTTGAGGAGTCATACAGGGGAGAAGCCGTTTCGCTGTCATCATTGTGGCAAAGGATTCAGTCAGAGTGGAAACCTGGCTGTGCATATGAAGAGCCACTCTGGGGAGAAACCACATCGCTGCCCTGTTTGTGGCAAATGTTTCAGCAGAAACCCTGATCTGACAGTGCACATCAGGACTCATACAGGGGTGAAACCATATAAGGGCAGTATTGTGGCCAAGGATTCAAGCAGAATTATCACCGGAAACTACACATGAAGATCCACTTGGGAAAAACCATATCATTGCCATCTTTGTGACATGTATTTCAGCACTAGCACCCAGTCAACACGCATGAGATTTCACATGGAAGAGAAGGCGTCACTGCCATGACTGGCAGAGGCTTTGCATAGACTGGAAGTTTGGGAATACATAATGACAATGCACAGAATACTTTAGTGTAGAAAATACTGACAGTGGACCTTGTTTGTGATACATGTTTCACTCGGCCGCTTTATTGAGGAAATATTTTTCTTGCAGTGACTGTTGATATGTGGTTATTTTACCTGTTTTGAATGTACTAACTGTAAGTTGCTCTGGGTAAGACAGTGCAATTATGTTTCACTGTTAGTCTACACCTGTTCCTTACAAAGCGTGTCACAAAAAGAAAATGGATTTGATTGCTGCTAAATGCTTCAAATGGATGAAGTCCCCTAGAAGGTACGAGAACATTCACAAGAGGGAGAAAACATAATGACAACCTGATGAAAATCCTCCTGGAAACATGGCAGTTGTCCCGTGTAGGGAGAGTCTTTCAGACAATACAAGAAGTGCATTAAAACATGTCGTTCTCTGAATCGACTGGCTTTATTTCTATGAAATACAGTGCCTTCAGAAAGTATTCATACCCCTGGACTTATTCCACATTTTGTTGTGTTACAGCCTGTATTCAAAATTGATTCATATTTTCTCACCCATCTACACACAATACCCCATAATAACGAAGTGGAAACATGTTTTTAGAAATGTATTGAAAATGAATTACAGAAATATCTCATTGACGTATGCACGCCCCTTAGTTCAGGTGCATCCAATTTCCTTTGATCATCCTTGAACTGTCGCTACAACTTGATTGGAGTCCCCCTGTGGCCAATTCAATTGTTCAGACATGATTTAGAAAGAAACACCTGTCTATATAAGGTAACACAGTTGACAGTGCATGTCAGAGAGGGCAGATAGGCAATCTAGGGCACTCAGGATGTGCGATGGTGCATTTAAAACTACACCGGTTGAGGCTTTACAAGTAGATAATGGGGAAATGCCACTATCCCTTAGCGTTAAGTGTACCCTGGCATACTGGGCAAGACTGAAGGGTAGTACGGTAGTGTTAAAGGAATTTCATTCCTATATGTTCATCAACCAATTTAATTAAAACACTCTGCCCATTTCTAAGAATTTGTAAGATAGTTATTTGCATAAAATGGACAGAAACCAGTCTCAAAATCAATCAATCAATAGCGTTTATTCTCGAGAGTACTGCCCATAAAATCATGTACATTAGTTTATATACCTCATTATTTCGTCATAACTGTCTCTCCTCCTCTCGGATACAATGGCAATATAGTTCACAAGCCTTCCCACATTGTCTGCCACCTGTTAAACAATCTACTCCTAGCCCAAGGTCTCTCCCCTCCCTGGGTAGAGACAGAATGTCCTGTAAGGAACACAGCATTCCAGCCGGTCTGACGATAGCTCCATTCGTTTCTAACATGGAACAGAAAGTCCTTGTTCTAATTCTTGACTAAAACTACACACATTATATTCAGTATTATGATTATAATAAGATTCATACATCCATACAGTAACATAGTAGTATTCTGTTTAGTTATAGTTCTAAGTTAAATGTATACATAATTTAGTCATTATTCATAAAAATCCCATAACAGGTAGATCATCCTACACTGACAGTATTGGAAGACTGCTGGTAATATGAAAGATATCAAAAGAGGGGTTTTGACCCAGAGATTTGGAAAAGGGGTTTATAAAGATGGACTCAGGGAGCTTGTTATAGGGCCATCTGTGGCAATAGGAAATGTATCACTGTGGTTTTATACAAGACCACATGTCAATTTTAGCCTGATCGAAGAGAAGAAACGGTGGTGTGAAGAAGATCATGGAGCAACAATAGTGGATCACTATAATACTAATCAGTTTTATTACTGTCTTGCAGTGCATACAGATGGTTCAAAGGATCCCATGAATTGGAAGACAGGAGCAGGTGCATTTATTCCTGAGTTCGATGTTAATCTATGCAAGAGGCTAACAAATGATTTATCTGTAGATTCAACAGAAATGGTTGTGAAAATTGTTGGATTGCAATGGATAGAGGAGGTGCAACCAGGAAGAATAGCAATATGTTCGGACTCTGCATCTGTTTTGTGTAGTTTAAGATCTGGAAAGCATTTCGCTACATCCACAATAACGTGCTAAATGTGTTTGTGACAAATAATATTAGATTTTGATTTGAAAGTCAGAACATGAGGATTTATGGGTATAAATAATGATGCTGTTGTTGGTCTTACAAAGAAATGGTACTGAAATTCAGTTCTGTTGGATTCCAGCTCATAAAGGAGTTAATGGAAATTATATAGTAGATATAATAGCCAAAAAAGCAGTGAAATTATATTGTGGATATACAGGTGCAGTTGGGTAGAGAGGAAATTAAAACATTGATTTGGAAAAATGGGTTAGATTGCTGGCAGAGACAATGGGATGAAAGTAGTAAAGGCAGACATTTTTATAGTACAAGGAAATCTGTACAGGAGATAGTGTCATATAATGGGAACAGAAGGGAGGAAGTTATGTTGTGTAGGATGAGATTAGGGCATACGGAATTGAATTAATCTTGGAAATTGATAGGGAAGCATGGTACTGGAATGTGTAATGGCTGTATGGTAGAGGAAATGGAACATATTATTTTGTGAAATGTGTGATGTAGAAAGGGAGAGGTTGTTTGACAGGGTCAGAGAGGTTGGACGGGAATAGGGAGAAGGTGGTATTTTATGTGGAGATGACGGGAGTAGTGAGGTTTGTAGAGAATTATTTTATTTTATTAGAAATTCAGGGTTAGTTGAGAGAATATAGTGGTATATATAGGTTGTGACCGGCCTCACAATCCAGAACAGTAGGTGGTGGTGTATGCACCTGCCAGTTGGTTGCGATTTGCCAATAAAAACTTAAAGAAGTGCATGTCAAAGCAGAATCTATACCATGAAGTCCAAGGAACTCTGTAGTTCTCTGAGATGCAATTGTGATGAGGCATATAGCTGGGGAAGGGTATAAAACAATGTCTAGAGTGTTGAAAGTTTCCCAGAGCTCAGTGGTCTCCATCGTTGGGAAATTGAAAAAAATGTGGAACTACCCAGACTCTGCCTAGAGCTTGCCTTCCGACCAAACGGAGCAACCGGGCAAGAAGGACCTTGGTCAGGGAGGTGACCAAGAACGCAATGACCACTCAGAGTTCCTTGGCTGTGACGGGAGAACCTGCCAGAAGGACAACAGTCTTTACAGCACTTCACCAATCTGGGATTTATGGGAGAGTGGCCAGACGGAAGCCACTCCTGAGAAAAAGGCACATGACGGCATGCCTGGAGTTTGCAAAAAAAGGAATGTGAAAGACAGATCATAAGGCAAAAGATTCTGTGGTCTGGTGAGACAAATTGAATACTTTGGCCTGAATGCAAAGCTCTATGTCTGGAGGAAACCAGACACAGCTCATCACCCGTCTAATACCGTCCCTACTGTGAAGCATGGTGGAGGCAGCATCATGCTATGGGGATGCTTTTCAGCAGCAGGGACTGGAAGACTGGTAAGGATAGATGAAACAATGAATGGAGCCAAATACAGGCAATACTTAATGAGAACCTGATCAGAGTGCAAATGACCTTGGACTGGGGTGAAGATTTGCATTCCAACAGGACAGTGACCATAAGCAAACAGCCAAAGAAACATTGGAATGGCTTAAGTCGCTCAGCCGAAGCCCAAACTTGAATCCCATTGAAAATCTGTGGAAAGACTTGAAGATTGCTGTTCATCGCCGCTCCCCATCTAACTTAACAGAGTTTGAGAAAATCCCCAAATCCAGATGTGCAAAGCTGATAGACATACCCAAGACAACTAAAAGCTGTAATCGCCTCCAAAGGTGCTTCTACAACGTATTGACTCAGTGGTGTGAATACTTATTTAAATGAGATATTTATGTATTTCTAAAAACATATTTTCACTTTGTCATTATGAGGTACTGTGTGTAGATGGGTGAGATTCTTTTTTTTTTTTAAATACATTTTGAATTCAGACTAACAACAAAATGTGGAATAAGTCAAGGGTTATGAATACTTTTTGAAGGCACGGTACATCACTCCTCTTCTCTTTCTTTAATTAATTGCAGACATGAGAATGTTGGATTAGTGATAGCATTATGGTGTATTTTATTTTTTGTGTACTTTAGTGATCTAGGGAGGCATTGATTGATCTCAACTTCAGATTTGCACCAGTAGTGCTGTAGCAGCGCCACCAGCTGTGCAGTCTACTACATGTAGGTCTATGTGCTGGGCTTTAATAGAAATGCACACACTGGAGGACCTCCAAGAATAGATTGGGAAATACTTATTCAATCTGATCAATGATGAATTAATTTTGCCTATTAATCAGCCCTCTTCTCAAAAGCAGCACAGCTGGCGCCACCTGCAGGATCGCGACGACCTGTGCCTGCCGCTCCAGTAGGGGGCGACAGTGCAAAATGTATTATACCGTGCACGCACAAAGACTGGCAGCGCTCTTTGTCTTGTTGACTTTGTTTATGTTGGTAGCTAGCTGGCTAACTTGGCTAGCTAGACAGCTTTTCTTCAAAAAAAATATGTCTAAAATGGAGTACTTGAGAGTGTTTCTCAACCAGAAATTAATAGCTGCAGCTGAAGAGATATTTGGTGTCGTTGAAGAAACGATAGCAGAGTACCAGGAAGAGGTTTCTCACACAAAGGAGGAGAACAGCCGTCTACGGAGCATGCTTGATATTCGTTCTAAGCCACAGATCAAGTTACATAGACGAGCAGGTGTGTATTTCTTTTAATAACGTTAATTTCATATTAATTACGATTAGCTTTCAATTTAATAATTTTTTTACAGTATTTACAAAACCAAGGTCTGTAAAAGATAATTATTGTAAGCCTAGCTACGTCTCAAGTCAGCTTTTGAGTTTTTTCCCCCCATTATCTCCAGACCTCCAGCAGCTCACTGTCACCGTGTCTGATGAGCAGCAGGATTGGAACCCCAGTCTGGGGCAGAAGGACCCAGAACCCACACGGATGAAAGATGAACAGAATGAACCAAGGACCAGTCAGGAGGATGAGAATCCTTTCAATGAGTTTATAAACTCTTACGGCTGTGTATCAAGTGACTATTATCAGGACCCAACTCAGTCCTCACTTGAAGAGAGATACTCTCTACCCAGCACCTCAACTGAACAGATCAAAACAGAACCGTATGTAGAAGACTATGGTGTATCAGAACCAACCAGAGAGTCTCAGCCCTTCTCTGCAGTAGATAGAGAGTGTTCTGCATCTCAGAGTGAAAACAGAGGACATATTGACAGGATGGAG
Organism: Salvelinus alpinus; assembly: GCF_045679555.1. Taxonomy (NCBI): domain Eukaryota; kingdom Metazoa; phylum Chordata; class Actinopteri; order Salmoniformes; family Salmonidae; genus Salvelinus; species Salvelinus alpinus. The sequence goes on along the minus strand of NC_092089.1, from coordinate 33,947,228 downwards.
AGTGGAGGACCTCTGTCAGGTCTAACGTTAAAGCCACTCAAATCAAAGAGAACAAAGACGGTAAAAGGACAAAGTTCTCATAGTGTTCAGGACAGGGAATTGAACCATCTAAAATCACACTCGAGACCCAGTGTAAGCTGGGATGCTGCTCCTAGTTGTAAGGTATGTGGAAAGCAATTTGACTCCATGGCTTCTTTATTAAATCACGTGCAAATGCACACACAGGATAAAGAACATCTTTGTGGTGTGTGTGGAAAATTCTGTCAGTCCACAGAAAGTATGATAGATCACCTACAAACTCACATCGGAGCAAAGTGTTGTCATATTTGTGGTAAATATTTTGCTTGGGATACTTTCCTGAAAAGGCATTTGAGGAGTCATACAGGGGAGAAGCCGTTTCACTGTCATGATTGTGGCAAAGGATTTACTCAGCGTGGACACCTAAACTTACATATGAGGAGCCACACAGGGGAGAAACCACATCAATGCCAGGATTGTGGCAAATGTTTCAGCCAGAATACATCTCTGATAGTGCACATGAGGACTCACACAGGGGAGAAGCCATACATGTGTCCTGTGTGTAGGAAATGCTTTACCACATCAAGTATGTTAAAGAAGCATCAGACAGCTCACAAATATGTAGGTGTCGTGAATGTGGCCAATGCCACAATGGATTCAGACCATACCGAGCCACGTGAAGAGGGTTTACAAGGAGGAGAACACATGACTGATCCCTGTGTGGGGGGAGAGAATCAGACAGCAGACTGAGACACGTGAGAGGAGAATCAGGAGATAGCTCTCCTCAGGACACTGCTCTCTGATGAATATCACGTTCTTACAGAGAGCAGTTAGTGGGTTTCAGAGCAACAGGAGTCCCTGCTCATTAGTTATAGGATGACACAGAGGACATGATGTGATCCACTGTTCTCTGTCTGTATATAAACCTTGCATTGGTCTTGAGAGTAATATGTCTTGTTCTGGTAATATGTCACAATACATCTGCCCTGATGTTGCAAACAGCCTAGTATTCAGAATGTTTGTTCCCTTGTGTTTAATGTGGCAAGATCTTCCATACACCAAATGTCATACTTACCTCTGAGCCTAATGCCAAAATGCACCAAGGGGAAAAAATCGATTTCATTTCATGTGTATTTACATGTATAGAGAATTGGTATGATACAGTTACGCTATGTTCAATGGGAACTAAATATACCACCTGAAATGAGAGCTTCTTCTTTCAACCAACCCAGATATTGTACATTCCCAGACATGCATTAAGTACTACAGAATAAATGGCTGATAATGTGTTCATTGAAGTGTCTTTTTTTCAGCTTCTCTCTTCTCTGGCAGCGTTGTGGGATCATGTTGGGAACACCAACCATGCAACCATTATCTGATGAAATCAATACAAGTGTTAGGAACATCTTTAAATAAAAGCCCTCTGTAAAGGCAGTGGAAATATCTCTGAGCTGTCTATCAAATGGCTGCATCTACACACTAATCATTTAGTGAGTTATACTGGTGTGGACACAGACCCTGTTGCACGAAGAGTAGTTCCATGGGGTAGGGACGTCCCAAGAGGAGTTCGGTCAGCTAGAGGAGGAAGCGCTCGCTTGGAGGTTGTGTTGTGATGCACAAGATTTGAGGTTTGTTTGAATGACTTCGTGCCTGGAGAATTGTACTCAAGTGTGGCGCCTCCGTCTAAGACGGGAGGACCCAGAGTCTGATTCCAAAGAATATCCAGACCAAGTATCCACTTCTGAAGGTGGGTTCACTGACAAGCTCTCAACACATACAGTGGGGCAAAAAAGTATTTAGTCAGCCACCAATTGTGCAAGTTCTCCCACTTAAAAAGATGAGAGAGGCCTGTAATTTTCATCATAGGTACACTTCAACTATGACAGACAAAATGAGAAAAAAAATCCAGAAAATCACTTTGTAGGATTTTTAATGAATTTATTTGCAAATTATGGTGGAAAGTAAGTATTTGGTCACCTACAAACAAGCAAGATTTCTGGCTCTCACAGACCTGTAACTTCTTCTTTAAGAGGCTCCTCTGTCCTCCACTCGTTACCTGTATTAATGGCACCTGTTTGAACTTGTTATCAGTATAAAAGACACCTGTCCACAACCTCAAACAGTCACACTCCAAACTCCACTATGGCCAAGACCAAAGAGGTGTCAAAGGACACCAGAAACAAAAACTTGCACAATTGGTGGCTGACTAAATACTTTTTTGCCCCACTGTATCACCAAGCCATAACATTGGTCAGTGGGCATATAGCTATCCCTTTCAGCAAACAATTTATTATAACACAGTCGTGCTGTTGTTGTTAGTTGTAGTTTAGGTAATACTCTTCGAAATCAAGGGGCATTTTATTCGTGGAAATTATATGGAAATCGTACAGTCTGTGGCTTTAGGCCCTGCTGACGCTGTGTCCTTTCTTTTCCTTCAGATTTCACATTCCAAATGGAGACAGAAGGGTCTGTAAATGAAGCCATCAAACTGAAAGTCATCCTCAACGACAACAGAATAGAGAAAGTGATTCTGCCCTCTCAACCTGACTCACTGAATGAGCTGATATCAACGCTCAAGGAGAAACTGCATCTGAAGTTTGATTTCAGTCTTCTTTATGAAGACCCTGATTTCAACAATGAGCTCTTCAACTTAGAGACCATTGAAGACTTGCCTTCTCCTAGGGCTACGGTGAAAGTTTTGCAAATACGACGTGATGCAGACCTCGGTTTAGCCGGAGTCTCAGCCACCGAGTTACAGGACGCCCACCAGAGCGGTTAGGCAGGTGACCTGAAGTATTTGTCATACCCACTTTATCGATGGAGGTTGAGTTTGCTCTGAGAGAGGGCAATTGTGCATATCTGAGACATAAAACGGTGCTGAAAATAACACGGACTCAAAAACACAACATTCTTGATCGGATGGCTTGGACAATCTTCAATTCCAAAGCGTACCCAAGTGACAGAGAAACTGGCTGGAGATGGTCCACGAGATGATGAAAGAAAACAGAGACCTGCCACTCATCAATCAACACATGCAGAAGACATTTGCTCTCCGACGCTAAGAAATAGTTAAATCCAGTCCCTCTGTAGAGCATCTCAGAACATGCTGGCCAGCACTCTTCCTCGAAGCCCAGGTTAAGCAGACTAAGAAAAGTTGTCTTTGTCAATTCATGTGCTCATAACAATCTACATTTAACATTACATTTAAGTCATTTAGCAGACGCTCTTATCCAGAGCGACTTACAAATTGGTGCATTCACCTTATGACATCCAGTGGAACAGCCACTTTACAATAGTGCATCTAAATCTTTTAAGGGGGGGGGGGTCAGAAGGATTACTTTATCCTATCCTAGGTATTCCTTAAAGAGGTGCGGTTTCAGGTGTCTCCGGAAGGTGGTGATTGACTCCGCTGTCCTGGCGTCGTGAGGGAGTTTGTTCCACCATTGGGGGGCCAGAGCAGCGAACAGTTTTGACTGGGCTGAGCGGGAACTGTACTTCCTCAGTGGTAGGGAGGCGAGCAGGCCAGAGGTGGATGAACGCAGTGCCCTTGTTTGGGTGTAGGGCCTGATCAGAGCCTGAAGGTACTACATTTCCATTGCAGTTCAGACCTTTTTGATGCATGTCACATGGGCTTCTGGTTGTACTCACAAATCATGGTTATCAGTAACCAAATTTTCAGGGCAGACTCAACTTGCCTGACTGCCATAAATTGGGATTTTCTGTGTGCTTTGTCTTTTGCTTAAGGTACATGCTGAGTTTCAGAGAATCACCAACCAGAGCCTGCAGCAGACGTTCTACGCTGCCTTAGACCACCACACACCCCGCCTGCTGACCCTGTTCAGGGAGAAGGGGGGGGAAGTCCACCACCCATGGAGGGAATTCTCAAGCATCCTGAGAGTGTACAACGAGCAGGTCAGTGGGATTCACTTGATCAGGGATGGACAATCTTGGTGTGGCTGCAGACTCTTGTTTCAACCAAGCAGTGACACACCTGATTCAACTTGATCAACTAATCTTCAACCAAGACTTTGTTTACTGCTTGGTTGGAACAAAAGCCTGCAGCTACACCTGCTTTTTGTGCATAAGATTGGCCACCCATGCGCTACATGGACATGTGCTTCAACTATTATCTGTGACTGGAACCAGATTAGATCACTCCTATGTTGGGGTTGACGAGCTCAACTTACTGGATTATTTAAATGCTAAATGACATTGTGAAATGTGCTCTCTTTAGTTCACTTCACAGGGAGAAAAGAACATCACCGTGGCCCGTTCTGCAGTCCTGGCTGGTCTCCCTTTGTTGTTACGAGAGGATAGTTCTGATGTCTTCAAAATCTGCGAGGTAGCCACCTGGTTTTACAGCCTGTACCATTATCAACGCATTCTTTCGTATTGTGTTTTTTAAACTTAGTTTTTTCCTCTGTCATTAAGGTGGGAGAACTCAGCAACCCTGGTATTCTGGATGGAGTTTCCATTCTCTCAGTGGTGGGCCAGCACAATGAGGTGGTGGGTGGTATACCCATCAGACCAGCGCATGTATCCATTGTCCTTGAGGATAAGATCGTCATGACTAACTCCTGCTCCTGGCCAGACGCTCTCATGGTTGTTTTTGGGCTACTCTACTCCCTCCATCTGGACTACCCCAAGGCCCTGGGCAGCACCTTTGAGTTCATGCAGAAAGTCTTCCTGAACCTCGACGATGGAAAGCTGAAGCCCAAGCTGCTAGCACTGAAAAATGAACTGTTGGCCTAATTCTGTAGTGATGAGATGGAATTTTACTTTCAGTGACCTCCTATATGCCGAGTGAGTGGTTTGAAAACAATGGTTGTTTTTGTTTGGTGTGCTTTTTATATTTTTGTACCTTTTTTGTGAAGGTAATGGATTTGGTGTTGTATTTCAATTCACTTATAACCCTTTCATGTGCAAAGAAGACACAGGTCAGTCAACACATTAACTTATAACCCTTTTATGTGCAAAGAATACACAGGTCAGTCAACACATTAACTTATAACCCTTTTATGTGCAAAGAAGACACAGGTCAGTCAACACATTAACTTATAACCCTTTTATGTGCAAAGAATACACAGGTCAGTCAACACATGAACTTATAACCCTTTTATGTGCAAAGAAGACAGGTCAGTCAACACATGAACTTATAACCCTTTTATGTGCAAAGAAGACACAGGTCAGTCAACACATTAACTTATAACCCTTTTATGTGCAAAGAAGACACAGGTCAGTCAACACATTAACTTATAACCCTTTTATGTGCAAAGAATACACAGGTCAGTCAACACATTAACTTATAACCCTTTTATGTGCAAAGAAGACAGGTCAGTCAACACATTAACTTATAACCCTTTTATGTGCAAAGAAGACACAGGTCAGTCAACACATTAACTTATAACCCTTTTATGTGCAGAAAAGACAGGTCAGTCAACACATTAACTTATAACCCTTTTATGTGCAAAGAAGACACAGGTCAGTCAACACATTAACTTATAACCCTTTTATGTGCAAAGAATACACAGGTCAGTCAACACATGAACTTATAACCCTTTTATGTGCAAAGAATACACAGGTCAGTCAACACATTAACTTATAACCCTTTTATGTGCAAAGAAGACAGGTCAGTCAACACATTAACTTATAACCCTTTTATGTGCAAAGAAGACACAGGTCAGTCAACACATTAACTTATAACCCTTTTATGTGCAGAAAAGACAGGTCAGTCAACACATTAACTTATAACCCTTTTATGTGCAAAGAAGACACAGGTCAGTCAACACATTAACTTATAACCCTTTTATGTGCAAAGAAGACACAGGTCAGTCAACACATTAACTTATAACCCTTTTATGTGCAAAGAATACACAGGTCAGTCAACACATTAACTTATAACCCTTTTATGTGCAAAGAATACACAGGTCAGTCAACACATTAACTTATAACCCTTTTATGTGCAAAGAAGACAGGTCAGTCAACACATTAACTTATAACCCTTTTATGTGCAAAGAAGACACAGGTCAGTCAACACATTAACTTGCCACATACAGTAGATCTACGACACAGTTTCTCTACCTTTGTTATACAGCTGCAAAACCCCAAAATGTATTCTAGAAGATTTCACCTTTGCAGACATTCCGACTGGCACCAAATAAATGTTGATAAAATGTTTATTAAAGTGTCTTTACCTGCTATTGTCTATCTTCTCTGGCAGTGTTGCGTGATCCTGGCCTTCTATCTGAATTCTAAATGCTCACCAAGACACAGGACTATGTCTTAACTGTTCTAAAAAACTGAATATACACTGAGTGTACAATATTGAGTTGCACCCCCTTTTGCACTCAGTACAGCCTCAATTCATCAGGCATGGACTCTACAAGGTGTCAAAGCGTTTCACAGGGATGCTGGCCCATGTTGACTCCATTGTGTCCACCAGTTGTGTCAAGTTGGCGCGATGTCCTTTAGGTAGTGGACTGTTCAGAGATGACGTCTGTGTGTGTTCTGTCTGACTCCTGTCCAGCTGAGGTTTCTCCACACTGCCGGCACAGCTACATGTCAACTTGATGCAAACACTGGTATCTGTGAGGCGGTTTCTCTGTCAACACAGCTCACTGGTTTGTCTGTCTGTCGTTGGTCTGTCTGTCTCTGGTATGTGTGTCTGTCGCTAGTCTGGGAGGTAGTGTTGATCGCCTTCAGGGTTCTCTCAGACACAAAGGTCTCTATGTGTGTGTTTTTGTGTGTGTGCAAGTGAGTCTGTGTTCTTAATTACATGGCGCAACATGACAGCATATTTCTCAGCTTGTGAATGGATGAGTGAGTTAATGAGTGAGGGTTTATATGTGTGTTTTCCTACGACTAAGGGAGTAGCTATTGGATTTCAGTGTCATGCAGCCTGAGCCCTCCCCCTTTGACTGACACTGAGAATACTTCACCAGATTGGCAAAAACAAGAAACATTGAAACGCCTGTGACTCCAATTAGTATATAATCAAGGCAGCCTGTCAGTCAGTCCATGGCTCTGTGATCACAGAAATAGTTCACTTACCGGTAGAACACACAGCACCATTGACAGAAAGTCTTGCCTGATTGAACGCCAAGGGAAGCCTGGTACATAAAGGTCCATTTACTTAGAAATTACATGATAAAATGGTAATTACACTGTAATAATTTGTTTGGTGAAACTTCTGTGTATTACACAAGCTGCAATTATGGACAGGCCATGTAAAATTACATCTATTTATTCTATGCAACCTATTTCTACATCTTTGACATTGTCCTTCTCACTTGCCCTGGTGAAGGATGGCTCTAAGAATATCTCCCTGATGTCATCAGAATGGAATGTCAGGATCGTCCTGTAGATGCTACAATACGGAATGCTGCCGACATACTTATCTAAGGTGACTTTAAACGCCACACAACCAACTTACCATGGAATTTCTCAGCTCAACATGAGGGCAGGAGAAGGCTAATAGCACTTGCCAGTTAAACACTGTGACACTAATATACCTGTTTGCTTCTTTACTACTAATGAACTCTTGTTGAATGCATGTTATTCCTATGGTTAATACAGAGTACAGTAGCTTTTCTGAATGGTAACATGGCTGACTATACAGCACTATAAACAGAATATAAGGCAAAGACACACCCAGTCAGTTCCTATCTGTAAATAGAGGTCAAAGTAAAATAGTTTTATGTGAATAGTCAAACCGTAGCATGCTAACATAGTACGGTCCAGCTGCATATGCAATTACCATGTAAATATTGCATGGTTTTAACTTCACTTGGTATAAAGAGGGAATTGTAAGTCACACCATCACATGTACTGTATGAAGAGGATGAAGTTGCCTCTTTGTGGTTGAAACATTATTAATACAAACTATAAGAGCATTTATTCTAAACAGCACAGAGGCATTTGTCACATTTAGCCTAGAACACATTCAGCCCTGAGCTTCTAACAGCATCGGTAAATCATACGCTTCCAGCTCCTATCAGTTTCCTTCTTTCTTTTACAGTGTGGTCTGGAATGTTGGCTGTACAGGGCTGGTGCTACACAACTTTCATGTCTCACACTCATCCCATACATATGTCTCCTATTAGCTACACTCACCCAGAGAGAGAGAGGGAGGAAAGGGAAGGAGAGAGGGGGGGAAAGAGGAAGGAGGGGAGGGAGAGAGGGAAGAAGAGAGGGAGGGGGAGAGAGGAGAGGGAAGGAGAGAGGGAGAGGAGAGGGGGCGAGGGAAGGTAAGATGAGAGGGAGGGAGGGAGAGAGGAGCGATGATAGGGGAAGGAGAGAGGGCGAGAAGGAGGGAGGGAGGGGGCGAGGGAAGGTAAGATGAGAGGGGGAGAGGGAGGGAGGGAGAGATGAGAGGGGAAGGAGAGAGGGCAAGGAGAGGGCGAGAAGGAGGGAAGGAGAGAGGGAGGGAGAGAGAAGGGAAAGAAAGATAGTGAGACAGTTGGGTGAGGGAGAAGAAAGGAATTCGATATACAGTACCAGTCAAAAGTTTGGACACCTACTCATTCAAGGGTTTTTCTTTATTTTTTAAATTTTCTACATTGTAGAATAATAGTGAAGACATAAACTATGAAATAACACATGGAATCACGTAGTAACAAAAAAACTGTTAAACAAATCAAAACATATTTTAAATTTCTACAAAGCAGCCACTCTTTGCCTTGATGACAGCTTTGCACACTCTTGGCATTCTCTCATCCAGCTTCATCTGGAATGCTTTGCCAACAGTCTTGAAGGAGTTAACCACATATGCTGAGCAATTGTTGGCTGCTTTTCCTTCACTCTGCGGTCCAACTCATCCCTAACCATCTCAATGGGTTGAGTTTGGGTGATTGTGGAGGCCAGGTCATCTGATGCAGCACTCCGTCACTCTCCTTCTTGGTCAAATAGCTCTTACACAGCCTGGAGGTGTGTTTTGGGTCATTGTCCTGTTGAAAAACAAATGATAGTCCCACTAAGCGCAAACCAGATGGGATGATGTATTGCTGCAGAATGCTGTGGTAACCATGCTGGTTAAGTGTGCCTTGAATTCTAAATAAATCACCGACAGTGTCACCAGAAAAGCACCATCACACCTCCTCCTCCATGCTTCACGGTGGAAACCACACATGAGATCATCCGTTCACCTACTCTGCACCTCACAAGACACATCGGTTGGAACCAAAAATCTCAAATATGGACTCATGAGACCAAAGGACAGATTTCCTTTGGTCTAATGTCAATTGCTTGTGTTTCTTGGCCCAAGCACGTCTTTTCTTCTTATTGGTGTCCTTTAGCAGTGGTTTATTTGCAGCATTTCAACCACGAAGGCCTGATTCACGCAGTCTTCTCTGAACAGTTGATGTTGAGATGTGTCTTTTACTTGAACTCTGTGAAGCATTTATTTGGGCTGCAATCTGAGATGCAGTTAAGGACAATAACAATAACTGAACGTATCCTCTGCAGCAGAGATATCTCTGGATCTTCCTTCCCTGTGACGGTCCTCAGGAGAGCCAGTTTCATCATAGCACTTGATGGTTTTTACGACTGAACTTGAAGAAAATTTCAAAGGTCTTGACATTTTTCGGATTGACTGACATTCATGTCTTAGAGTAATGATAGACTGTTGTTTCTCTTTGCGTATTTGAGCTGTTTTGGCCATAATATGGACTTGGTCTTTTACCAAATAGGGCTATCTGCTGTATACCACCCGTACCTTGTCACAACACAACTGATTGGCTCAAACGCATTAAGGAAAGAAATTCCACAAATTAACACCTGTTAATTGAAATGCATTCCAGTTGACTCACTCATGAAGCTGGTTGAGAGAATGCCATGAGTGTGCAAAGCTGTCATCAAGGCAAAGAGTGGCTACTTTGAAGAATCTCAAATATATATTTGATTTGTTTAACACTTTTTTGGTTACTACATGATTTCATGTGTTATTTCATAGTTTTGATGTCTTCATTATTATTCTACAATGTAGAAACTATTACAAATAAAGAAAAACCCTTGAATGAGTAGGTGTGTCCAAACTTTTGACTGTTACTGTATGCTTTATGTGTGTTTTATATAAAAACCAAGACAGAAATGCACGTGTCTGTGTGTAGAGAGAGAGAGAGCGAGAGAGGAGAGAACATACTGTACACAACCACAGAGACCCATATATTTCCCCCCAAAAATGATGTAGTTTATCTTTTTCCTTCATTTGCATCTCGTTTCACAATAAAAAACTAAAGAAACCGCCATACCATGAAAATGTAATAAAATAACAATACAAATAATATGTATATAGAATTATCAACAAACAGACAATAATAATAACAATACTATTAATTGTTAACATAATATGACACTTCTTAATCGCTGATCTCATGCATACTCATACACCACCCGTCCGTTAGGAAAGAGAGGGCGATTACTAAAAATAGAACCAGGAGTTCAACCAGTTCAGAATAAGGGCCTAGCTACATGCAATGACATAAAAGAGAGCCTCATGTACACATTCTTCCTGGCATAAGGTCATTTACACCAGACTGTACTGCATTATATTGCTGCTCCAACCTAGTATACTGTACAGGGCACAATACAAAACTGGAGTTGAACAACATACGCTGTGATGCGCCCAGAGTCTGGGGCTATGGTATAGTACAGACAACACAGACTGTGAGCAATGTTTTCACTCCTCTCATCCCTCTCTCCCTTTTTTCATCTGGTTTCTCAATCAGTTCATTTCTCCTCAGGTTCCTATGGTATGATGCTTCCTTCATTGTTTTAGTGCTTCCGTTTTGTTGTTTTCTTCTTCCTTTGCAGATATTTCCTCCTTTGGGTTTGTCATCCGTGGGCTTGTTCCCCCTCTTTTTCCTCCCTTACAGGGTCTTGTCGCTTTCCTTCTTTAAGTGGCTGAGGAAGAGAGAAGAGACTGTATGAGACAGGGTCAAGGATGACACACACACACACACACACACACACACACACACACACACACACACACACACACACACACACACACACACACACACATACACACACACACACACACACACACACACACACATCTCCACCAGACACAGTCTCCCCACACCCCACCCAGCTCCCCTGGTCCCATTAGTAGCTACCTGTAGTACTCGTCCTGGGTGAGGGAGTGGTGGTGGTGGTGGTGGATCCACTGCTGTTCCAGGGCCAGTCTCTGGATCTGCAGCTCTGCGCTCTGGGCCTGCTGCATGGCCTGGAGCTGGTGGGCCGCTGACATGGAACCTGTCAGAGAGGAGGGCTGGGGCAGCTCACGGAACGGAGCGCCTGGAGGGGGAAGGAAAAGGGAAGAGGAAAGGGAGAAGAGGAGAGAGGAGGAGTGGAGAAGGGGAGAGACAGATGAGAGGAGGAGTGGAGAAGAGGAGAGACAGGTGAGAGGAGGAGTGGAGAAGGGGAGAGACAGGTGAGAGGAGGAGTGGAGAAGAGGAGAGACAGGTGAGAGGAGGAGTGGAGAAGGGGAGAGACAGGTGAGAGGAGGAGTGGAGAAGAGGAGAGACAGGTGAGAGGAGGAGTGGAGAAGGGGAGAGACAGGTGAGAGGAGGAGTGGAGAAGAGGAGAGACAGGTGAGAGGAGGAGTGGAGAAGGGGAGAGACAGGTGAGAGGAGGAGTGGAGAAGAGGAGAGACAGGTGAGGAGTGGAGAAGAGGGGAGACAGATGAGAGGAGGAGTGGAGAAGAGGAGAGACAGGTGAGAGGAGGAGCGGAGAAGAGGAGAGACAGGCGAGAGGAGGAGTGGAGAAGGGAGAGACAGGTGAGGAGTGGAGAAGAGGGGAGACAGATGAGAGGAGGAGTGGAGAAGGAGATAGACAGATGAGAGGAGGAGTGGAGAAAGGAGAGACAGATGAGAGGAGGAGTGGAGAAGGGGAGAGACAGGTGAGAGGAGGAGTGGAGAAGGGAGAGACAGGTGAGAGGAGGAGTGGAGAAGAGGAGAGACAGGTGAGAGGAGGAGTGGAGAAGGGGAGAGACAGGTGAGAGGAGGAGTGGAGAAGAGGAGAGACAGGTGAGAGGAGGAGCGGAGAAGAGGAGAGACAGGCGAGAGGAGGAGTGGAGAAGGGAGAGACAGGTGAGGAGGAGTGGAGAAGAGGGGAGACAGGTGAGAGGAGGAGTGGAGAAGAGGAGAGACAGGTGAGAGGAGGAGTGGAGAAGGGAGAGACAGGTGAGGAGGAGTGGAGAAGAGGAGAGACAGGTGAGAGGAGGAGTGGAGAAGAGGAGAGACAGGTGAGAGGAGGAGTGGAGAAGAGGAAAGACAGGTGAGAGGAGGAGTGGAGAAGAGGAGAGAGGTGAGTGGAGAAGAGGAGAGACAGGTGAGAGGAGGAGTGGAGAGACAGGTGAGAGGAGGAGTGGAGAAGGGGAGAGACAGATGAGAGGAGGAGAAGAGGAGAGACAGGTGAGAGGAGGAGTGGAGAAGGGAGAAAGAGGTGAGAGGAGGAGTGGAGAAGAGGAGAGACAGGTGAGAGGAGGAGTGGAGAAGGGAGAGAGGTGAGGAGGAGTGGAGAAGAGGAGAGACACGTGAGAGGAGGAGTGGAGAAGGGAGAGAGAGGTGAGAGGAGGAGTGGAGAAGAGGAGAGACAGGTGAGAGGAGGAGTGGAGAAGAGGAGAGACAGGTGAGAGGAGGAGTGGAGAAGAGGAAAGACAGGTGAGAGGAGGAGTGGAGAAGAGGAGAGAGGTGAGTGGAGAAGAGGAGAGACAGGTGAGAGGAGGAGTGGAGAGACAGGTGAGAGGAGGAGTGGAGAAGGGGAGAGACAGATGAGAGGAGGAGAAGAGGAGAGACAGGTGAGAGGAGGAGTGGAGAAGGGAGAAAGAGGTGAGAGGAGGAGTGGAGAAGAGGAGAGACAGGTGAGAGGAGGAGTGGAGAAGAGGAGAGACAGGTGAGAGGAGGAGTGGAGAAGAGACAGGGGAGAGGAGGAGTGGAGAAGGGAGAGACAGGTGAGAGGAGGAGTGGAGAAGGGAGAGACAGGTGAGAGGAGGAGTGGAGAAGAGGAGACAGGTGAGAGGAGGAGTGGAGAAGAGGAGAGACAGGTGAGAGGAGGAGTGGGGAAGAGGAGAGAGGTGAGTGGAGAAGAGGAGAGACAGGTGAGAGGAGGAGTGGAGAGACAGGTGAGAGGAGGAGTGGAGAAGGGAGAGACAGGTGAGAGGAGGAGTGGAGAAGGGAGAGACAGGTGAGGTAGATAGTGACAGAAAGATAGTTAGGTATCATATTCATCATATTCACAGACAGGCAGACAGAAAAATAAACAAACAGACTGAAAAAACAAGCCTTTCCTCACCGAAGAGCTGTTGTCGTAGCACCTCGCTTTCAGTGAGGGGGTGTGCCAGGATGGGGGTGCCCAGCGTTGCCCCTGGGTAGGGCAGGCGGGCCAGGGGAGACCCCGACGCCAACGGGTCCATCAGGGGGTGCACCCCGCCCGCCGCTAGGGGCCAATGATGTAACAGGAAACACAAGGAGATATTTAATAAGAGTCACAGAATCAACAACCACGTTAACATCAACATCTGTAACAGACAGGATGAGCTTTCTCAGGCCCAGCTCAAAAGAGCACTAAATAGTAGTGTGTAGATCACAGTACAAGATCACAACTGTGGTAGTGTTAGCAGCAGTGGGTACCTGTGTCTTGCTGGTGCAGGTGCAGGTGGGAGTGGATGTGTGAGTGCTGGTGATGATGAGGCGTGACGTTCAACATCTGAAGACGCCCCGGAATCTCTCCTCCTCCACTTCCACCACTTCCACCACTTCCATTGCTTCCCCCTCTTTCTCTTTCTCTTTCTCTCTCTCGCTCCCTCTCTCGTCCCCTCTCTCCACCGGCTGGCAGCCCCGCTCTGTCTCGCTCTCTTTCTCTCTCCCTCTCTCCACTCCTCTCTCTCTCAGAGGTGGTGGGGGAGCGAGTAGGAGGGGGGTAGGTCTCAGGAGGGGCGGTCACCGGGGCAGGGGCAGGTGGGGGGTGAGATGGGGGGAGGGAGCTGGGAAAGGAGTGCGGTGCGGGGTGATGGAGGGATGAAACAGGGTTGGAGGAGGGTGGAGGAGGAGCGGGCAGAGGTGCAGCTGCGGGGGCCGGGGGTGGAGGGGCTGGTGCAGGGTGAGAGGGTAGCGAGGGAGGAAGCAGGGAGAAAGGGGGAGGGTTGGAGAGGGACTGAGGGGCGGGAGGAGGGTTAGGGAGGCGACTCACTGGGGCTAACGCTGGGTTCTGGAGGGGCGGTGGAGGAGCCTGGGGAGGAGGGGTGCCGTAAATGGACACCTCACCTCCACCCCCTCCCCCCAGCAGTAGGGAGTGAGCATGTGCATGAGCGTGTGCGTGGGCATGCGAGTGGGAGTGGGCGAGGGCGAGAGCCGTAGGATCTCCCAAGGAGCCCGGCTGGTACACCCTGTCCTCACTCTTAAACTCAAACCCCGGCTTCATGCGCTCACGGTGGGCTGCCACTGCATGGGGAAACCCCATCCCCCCTAACCCTGCACCACCCATCCCCCCATGTCCTCCTCCATGCCCCCCTGGCCCTCCCTCCATACTGCCCCCATAGAGGAAACCCAAGATGGCTGCCGCTGTGGCTGCATCAGCAGGCATGTGATGTGGGTGGGCCAGAGCATGGTTCTGGAACTGGGGGAGGAAGAAGGAGGGGTGGACATGGGGGTGGCCATGAGGGTGGCCATGATGGTGAACATGCGGGTGTTGGTGTTGGCGACTAGCCCCGAGGGGGGACATGGCGTGGGGCCGGGCGTACTCGCTCAGGGTCCGCAGTGCCGGGGTGTCAGGGCCCAGGTACGGCCCTCCTAACCCTATCCCCAGAGCCCCCTGTGGGCCAACCACCGTCGAACCCCCCATTGACTGCATGAGGAGGGAGTGTGGGATGTGTTGAGAGAGGGAGGGGTGGAGATGGGAGGGGTGGAGGTGAGCGTGGGGGTGAGGGTGGGAGTGGTGCTGCTGGGGGTGAGGTTGAGGGTGAGACCCAGGGTTAGAAGAAGAGGAGTTAGGGTCTAGGAGGATGGAGGAGGAGGGGAAGAAGAGAGAGGCTCCCTGGCGTTGTATATTTGCATTGTTATTGTCCTTCTGTTGCTGCAGGGAGAGAGGGAACGGGAGAGAGGTAGCATTTAAAGAGACAAAAAGGAGAAGGAAATTGAGCATTGTGTCCGTCTGCTCATCGCCTCCCCCTCCCTGCCTCATTATACTCACTTGTAGATGCCTCTCCAGGTCCCGCTCCCTCTCTCTCTCCCTCTCTCGTTCCCGCTCTTTCTCCCTCAGGTCTCTGGCCCTCTGCTCCACCTCTCTCCGGGCTCTCTCGATCACCTCGTTCCTCTTCTTCCACAGTTTGGAGCCGTCCAGGGGGACGAAGAGAACGTCGCTGCGGGCGCAGGAGTTTCCACTGCCCCGATCTAGAACCCTGTGGAACCTAGAACCACATCAGCAAAATATAACCAATTTATGCATCAGATTTTGTTCCCATATGATGATACTATCTTTATTATCTGGCAATGTCTTCTGTGATAGGTGCTGTTGTCTTTGATATACTGTAGGCCTATCTACAAAACATCTTCTGTGATGGGTGCTGTTGTCTTTGATATACTGTAGGCCTATCTACAAAACATCTTCTGTGATGGGTGCTGTTGTCTTTGATATACTGTAGGCCTATCTACAAAACATCTTCTGTGACAGGTGCTGTTGTCTTTGATATACTGTAGGCCTATCTACAAAACATCTTCTGTGATGGGTGCTGTTGTCTTTGATATACTGTAGGCCTATCTACAAAACATCTTCTGTGACAGGTGCTGTTGTCTTTGATATACTGTAGGCCTATCTACAAAACATCTTCTGTGACAGGTGTTGTTGTCTTTGATATACTGTAGGCCTATCTACAAAACATCTTCTGTGACAGGTGTTGTTGTCTTTGATATACTGTAGGTCTATCTACAAAACATCTTCTGTGACAGGTGCTGTTGTCTTTGATATACTGTAGGCCTATCTACAAAACATCTTCTGTGACAGGTGCTGTTGTCTTTGATATACTGTAGGCCTATCTACAAAACATCTTCTGTGACAGGAATACATTTCTCAGCCCCTTTATCTAGAAATAATAGCGGACATATTATGATAAGTTCCAGTGACAAAAACTGTTGTTAGAGTGACATATGATGGAGCCCTTCTGTTGCTATGACACCTATCCCATCTCACCGTGCTGATTGGCTGGCGTGGATCGGAATGTCCACCGGCTTGGGCTCAGGGGAGGGACTTCTCAAAACAGGAGGTGGGCTTTCACTCTCCTCCCTCTCCTCTATTGGTTCCTCCTTGATGACAGGTGGGGGAGGTGGACCTGTGGACGAATCAGAATGCCCATCTCTAGGAAGTGAGGAGCTACAGCCAGGGGCCGAAGTGCCAGTGTTGTTGCCGGGGTTACTAAGAGGTGGGGGTCCTTTTGAGGCGTTTTGAGGTGAGAGGGACTGAGAGAGAGAGTTGGTATGGCTGCTGCCACTGCTACTGTTACTATTGCTGTTAGTCGGGACCAGGTTGTTCCCACTATTCCCATTGGAGTGGTAAGGGCCGCTGAAGGGGGCGTGGCTGTTCAAAGTGCTGTGGAAGGGTGAGGGCCGACAGCCAGGTGACACACCAGAACCAGGAAGTGACATGTTGGCCCCGGAGGAGGAGCCTGGCGGGTAGGAAGGAAACCCTCCCATCTGATTGGTCAAGGGGTTTAGTAAAGGAGAGAGGGGTGTTGCAGGAGTCTGATTGGAGGAAGGGTAATTTGCCGGACGAACGTGATTGGGTCCCAGGCCAGAGGGAGGTTGGGGCTGAGCGAGGGAGGTTTGGGGAGTGGGGAGAGGGGGAGGAGGCGGTGGAGGAGGGTAAGGAGCATTCGGAGGGTGTCCATGAGGAGTGGAGGAGGAAGAGGAGGGAGAAAGGGACGGGGGTTGGGGGGGACCGCCACGGTTTTGGTAGAGAGACGACTCTCGCTGGTTGGTGTCCCTCTCTCGGTCCCTGTCTCTGGGCTGCTGGGCTGGAAAGTGGGGGTGGGGCAGGTGGGGGATCTGAGGTCCACCTGGGTAGTCTCGGCCCAGGTTTGGAGTCATACCGGGAGGGCTGGGGTACTCACGGGCTGGGCCGGTGGAGGGTGGACCACCAGGGGGATAGTCCTTGGCCCCAGGAGGGTACTCTCTGTGGAAGTGTTCTGGTCCAGAGGGGGGACTGTGCCTTGTCTGTGCCTGGTCCATCGATGGGGGGTAGTCTCGTTTGGAGGTGCTTTGAGGATGTGGGTGGGAGGGTAGGGCAGGGTGGCTGGGGTTGTTTTGGGGTGAGGAAGGGGGGTCGCGGTTTAGCATGGGGGCTGCAGGTAACCCACTGGTCGAGCTTGGGGGGTTTCCTAGGGGGAGGGGGTTATTATTGGGGTTACCATTGCCCCCCGCCTCTCTCATCTGGCCTCCAAACTCGCCCCACCGCCCCCCGTCTTTGTCTCTGGGGTGCCCCCTTCCTCCCCCAGCACCGGTGGGTCCAAACTCTCTGTTCTGATTCTCATTACGATTCTGTAAAGGAAACTCCCTTCCTCCTACATCCCTCTCTCCCTCCCTCTCTCTATCTCTATCCCTCTCTCTTTCTCTGAACCCCCCTGGTCCAAATTCTCTTCCCCCAGGACCCATGGGGGGGTCTCTCCCAGAGCCCTGAGGTCCCAGGCCTGGGTACTCCCGGTTCTGACCCCCAAACTCCCTCCCTTGGACCCCATTAGGACCCCCCATCCCACCAGAAGTGCTGCTGTTACTACCACTACCAGCCGAGAAATCCCTACCTATCTCCCTTCCCCCATACTCCACCCTCACTCCCCCCCTCTCCCTCTCGCCGGCCGCCCCCCTCTCCCTTTCCCCTCCCCCGGAAGCGTACCTGGGGAGGTACTCCTTGTGGGGGTGGGGGAGGTAAGGGGGGTGGGAGGAGGACGAATGACGGGAGGAAGGGGGGTTGTAGACGGATGGCAGTTGCTGCTGCTGCACTGGGGGTTGGTGCTGCGGCTGGTGAGTTTGGTGGTTACCAGAGTAACGGTTGTAGCCCCAGCTCCCCTGGCAACCGGTTGCGGTGCCTCCCTGCCATCCGGTGGGGCTGTAGTGGTGGGGGTGGGGCGGGGGCTGGGAGGGTGGTAAGGGGCTGGTTTGGGGTAACAGAGAGGGAGGAGCCGTCTTGTTGTCCATCAGTTTCTCACCTTTCTCCATTTTCTCTCTCTCTACCTTGACTTCTGAGGGCAGGTTCTGCCCCCCTAGTTCTAAGGGTTTCAGCGCTGGTGGAGGAGGAAGGGGTGGTGGAGGGGGGTGTGGAATGTTGGGGTTGCCGTGGGGATAGTCTCCCCCGGCGACAGTTGCCTTGGTCACGCACTGCGCTTTAGCTTTGGAGTTCATTCGATTGCCACTGTGCACAGTGTCAGCGCTGGCCGGTCCATACTCCATCTTGCTCACCAGCTTGGAGTCCTGTGAGAAATAGGACTTCCTGCCACTATTGTTGTCATTGGCTGAATCCCCTGCTCCGCGGAGAGAGGGAACAGGAGCAGAGGAAGAGATGGAGGAGGATGGCAGCTTCAGAGATGGACTGTCCTCTATTCCTCCATCCTTCCTTTCTCCATCTCCGCAAGACTCATCCCCTCTCCCCTCTCTGGCTGCTCTCCTTTCCTCTCCTCCTGTCTTCCCCACTCCTCCCTCTTTCCTTTTCTCCCGTTCCCCCTCTCCTTGCTTTGGTGAGTCTGGACCATCAGAGTCAGAGTCTAAACTGGCAGGAGGGGAGGCAGAGAGACTCGGGGAGGAAGATCGATTGTCCTGGTCGATGTCCCGCCCACTGCTCAGACTATTGGCCAAGCTCCCTACAACTGAGCTCCTACTGCCCTGGGATTGGCCATCCTCGTTGTCACTGTCACGTGACTGTCTGGGAGCCGAGGGTGGGGGCGGTATAGTGGGGGGAGTACTGTCAGTTGAATGAGTTGAAGTCGGTGGGTTGGTGGCAGAGGAAGAATCCTGATGACATAAGGTGAATATGAGGAAAGTATATATTAATTAAATGTTGACATTAAAACATCCTAATTCAACCTAGTGGTGCAGTTCAACATCACGTTACACTAACCTGGACTTTCTGCCTCTTTGGTGGAGGCACAAGTTCCTCCCCTTCACTCTCTGACGAATCATGGCCTTGCGATCTGTGATTGAAGCGACTGACAGCCAATTCCTCGCCAGCAGCTCTTTGCTACGATACAGAATATGCATGCATATAATTTTTTAAAGTAAGAAAGACAAACTCACAGAGATGACACTGCAGGTAAAGCAGTATAAAACACACCACATTGGCACTACAATTGTACGTATAAGGCAACCATGGTGGTGATGACTCATACAGGCACGCAGACACACAACTTCATTAAGGCTTATATGTAGATCAATATCTAATGACTGACAGCCTCTTCTCACACACACACACACACACACACACACACACACACACACACACACACACACACACACACACACACACACACACACACACACACACACACACACACACACTTTACTATAGACAAATATAGATGGAAAGACTACATGACAAACACAGCCATAAGGAGAAAGAGACTGCCATTACTAGAGACGGAGGGACAACATAACAAGAGTTTCTTATGGAGAACATGGGAAAGAACAAACATAAAACATGATAGGCTCTCACCGTCTGCCTGTCGTTTCGTTCTGCACGAGAAGGGCTGGGATGCGGGCGTCTACCCCTCCTCTCCTCGTTGCTTCCCCCCCGTCTCCGCCCACTGCGCATTGGCATCTGACCCGCCAGGGGTGGAAGGGGCAAGATGGAGGAGAAAAGGAGAGAGGAGGAACAAACGAAGAGCAAGAAGGGGAAATGGGGTATGAGGGGGGTAAAGCAGGGTAAAGGGAGGTAGAGGGTGGTTAAAGGGGGGTAGAGGTGGGTAAAGGTGGTAGAGTGGGTAAAGGGGGGTAGAGAGAGGTAAAGGGGGGTCGAGGGAGGTAAAGGGGTCAAAACAATAAGTAAAGAGAACAGTAGAGGACAAAACCAAGGAGGAGGAGGGGAAAATAAAAATGTGAGGGATAGAGAGGGCAGAAAGGAGGGGAAAGGGGATCAGGAAGGGTAAGGGGGAACGAAGGATGATGAAATATGGAGGGGGCAGGAATGAGGGAGAAAGGAGAGAGGATCAGTAATGGGTGGGGGAGGGAAGAGAATGAGGAGGGAAAGGAGAGAGGAGAAGAGGAATTGGGAGGGTAGAAGGCGGCAAGAACGAGGAGAAAAGAGAACAGAGAGAGGAATAATTATGACATCAATGTCCACACAGAATATACACACAGAATATACACACAGAATATCTTAACTTCAAAAGTCTTATTCATTATAAATTATGTCAAATATAACATCACTATCCATCTCTGTGCAATATAATACAACAAATTAACAATAAAGAAATCTGCAATCTGACCCACACATGCACACTCAGCTACACAGGGGAACAAGGTTGAGATGAAGGAAGCCATTGAAACAGTTCATACCGATTCTTTGTGAGTTCGAGTTTTCATCGTTACTCCTTTATGATGTCCATCCCTCCCCACAGGCCATAGCAGTGAATGAAGTGGTGTCCTTGTCTTTCTCTGTAGGACTGAAAATCACCTCACCACCATCTGAGCTTCTACAACCTGGAAAAAACACCACAATGATGAATTCTCTACCTAACCAGGCCAGTCCCATTGAATTAGGTAGCATCAGAAAACCCATACAAGTAAAATACAATGATACAACAACCATAAAACAACACATTATTTTACAGGACACGTTACAGTGCACCATCAATCATAATAACAAATGCTGTACACATATCGAAGGATAAATATTGAATAATCTATCGAACAGTAACATCAACATTACAACTACAGTTATAGAGAATTCCTTGCAATGGTGGACTGATTAACTAGGCATGGCTTTGAGTGCATGTACAAGTCAAGGATCCTCAACACAGCCATGCTACAGGAAAAACGATATCTGACTCATATCACACTTCAATACTGAATGGATGCTTTGATGAGTAATACACCGCAGTTCAGTTCATTCTGAAGAATCACAGTAAAAGGAAAACTCCACCCAAAACAATATTTTGATATTTGTTTCATTAGTCCATTGTTGATATAGTCCCAAAATGTTTTGCATGTCAGAAATCAAGTTTTCAAGATATATAACTTTAAAAAACAGAAATACAGCCGGTATGATGCATTTTGATTCATACTGCCTATATCAACAATGGATTAATGAAAATAATACCAAAATATAGTTTTGTGTGGTTTTCCTTTAAGGACATGGAATCTGTACACAGATGTATAGATACTGTTGTGTATGACAATAAACACATTTGGAAGAAAATATTGTGTGCACAGATTATTCCCTTATGTTGATGAACATTGGTACTTGGATAATGTACAGCACCTTCCCAAAGCAATTGGATGTGTGTTTGAGTTCAGAATCACCTCAGTTGTTGTTTAAGCCTGGGTCAGAAAGGGTTTAAGCTGTTATAGCCATCTCTATTCGATACTGAACCTCAGGTAACCAGCGGGGCTATACCAGAACCACATTAGCTCCTTACCTACCCTACAGGAGCCCAGCCCCAGACTAGAGGTCGACCCATTCATCGGAATGGCCGATTAATTAGGGCCGATTTCAAGTTTTCATAACAATCGGAAATCGGTATTTTTGAACACCTTTATTTAATCTTTATTTAACTAGGCAAGTCAGTGAAGAACACATTTTCAATGACGGCCTAGGAACGGTGGGTTAACTGCCTTGTTCAGGGGCAGAACGACAGATTTTTACCTTGTCAGCTCGGGGATTCAATCTTGCAACCTTACAGTTAACTAGTCCAACGCTCTAACCACCTGCCTCTCATTGCACTTCACGAGGAGCCTGCCTGTTACGCGAATGCAGTAAGCCACGGTAAGTTGCTAGCTAGCATTAAACTTATCTTATAAAAATCAATCAATCAATCAATCATAATCACTAGTTAACTACACATGGTTGATGATATTACTAGTTTATCTAGCATGTCCTGCGTTGCATATAATCGATGCAGTGCGTATTCGCGAAAAAGGACTGTCCTTGCTCCAATGTGTACCTAACCATAAACATCAATGCCTTTCTTAAAATCAATACACAGAAGTATATATTTTTAAACCTGCATATTTAGCTAAAAGAAATCCAGGTTAGCAGGCAATATTAACCAGGTGAAATTGTGTCACTTCTCTTGCGTTCATTGCACGCAGAGTCAGGGTATATGCAACAGTTTGGGCCACCTAATTTGCCAGAATTTTACGTAATTATGACATAACATTGAAGGTTGTGCAATGTAACAGGAATATTTAGACTTATGGATGCCACCCGTTAGATAAAATACGGAATGGTTCCGTATTTCACTGAAAGAATAAATGTCTTGTTTTCGAGATGATAGTTTCCGGATACGACCGTATTAATGACCTACGGCTCGTATTTCTGTGTGTTATTATGTTATAATTAAGTCTATGATTTGATAGAGCAGTCTGACTGAGCGATGGTAGGCACCAGCAGGCTCGTAAGCATTCATTCAAACAGCACTTTCGTGCGTTTTGCCAGCAGCTCTTTGCTGTGCTTCAAGCATTGCGCTGTTTATGACTTCAAGCACATCAACTCCCGAGATGAGGCTGGTGTAACTGATGTGAAATGGCTAGCTAGTTAGCGGGGTGCGCGCTAATAGCGTTTCAAACGTCACTCGCTCTGAGACTTGGAGTAGTTGTTCCCCTTGCTCTGCATGGGTAACGCTGCTTCGAGGGTGGCTGTTGTCGATGTGTTCCTGGTTAGAGCCCAGGTAGGGGCGAGGAGAGGGACGGAAGCTATACTGTTCCACTGGCAATACTAAAGTGCCTATAAGAACATCCAATAGTCAAAGGTATATGAAATACAAATGGTATAGAGAGAAATAGTCCTATAATTCCTATAATAAATACAACCTAAAACTTCTTACCTGGGAATATTGAAGACTCATGTTAAAAGGAACCACCAGCTTTCATATGTTCTCATGTTCTGAGCAAGGAACTTAAACGTTAGCTTTCTTACATGGCACATATTGCACTTTTACTTTCTTCTCCAACACTTTGTTTTTGCATTATTTAAACCAAATTGAACATGTTTCATTATTTATTTGAGGCTAAATAGATTTTATTGATGTAATATATTAAGTTAAAATAAGTGTTCATTCAGTATTGTTGTAATTGCCATTATTACAAATATATTTAAAAAATCGGCCGATTATTTGGTATCGGCTTTTTTTGGTCCTCCAATAATCGGTATCGGCGTTGAAGAATCATAATCGGTCGACCTCTACCCCAGACCCAAACCTGCATGGGGTTAACAGTCTGATAATTCATTCATTCATAGATTCTAGGGCTGGGAATGACTAGGGACCTCACAATACGATATTATCATGATACTTATGTGGTGATACGATATGTATTGCAATTCTCAC
Source organism: Salvelinus alpinus (assembly GCF_045679555.1). NCBI lineage: Eukaryota > Metazoa > Chordata > Actinopteri > Salmoniformes > Salmonidae > Salvelinus > Salvelinus alpinus. Next base: position 33,923,689 of record NC_092089.1, on the reverse strand, counting down.
GATTCTATGTTTTGCGCATCGACACTGTTGTTTTATTGTGATTCGATGTTCCAAAAATATAGCTCAGACAACAGACCATGAGAAAGCGAGTTTTGATCAGTCATGGGAAAATAATATTGCAATATTGTCAAAACAATGCGATACAATATATCGTCAAAAATAATATCCCAATATGTAACTGATTTTCCCCCCATCACTAATAGATACAGGTAATTGACCATGACATGCAACATATATGTCCAACTCATTCACCCCTTCATTCAATAGGGTAGTAGACTATGAAATAGGACACAGGTTGTACAGGTCCAACTCATTCACCCCTTCATTCATTAGGGTAGTAGACTATGAAATATAACAGGTTGTACAGGTCCAACTCATTCACCACTTCATTCATTAGGGTAGTAGACTATGAAATATGACACAGGTTGTACAGGTCCAACTCATTCACCCCTTCATTCATTAGGGTAGTAGACTATGAAATATGACACAGGTTGTACAGGTCCAACTCATTCACCCCTTCATTCATTAGGGTAGTAGACTATGAAATATGACACAGGTTGTACAGGTCCAACTCATTCACCCCTTCATTCATTAGGGTAGTAGACTATGAAATATGATACAGGGTGTACAGGTCCAACTCATTCACCCCTTCATTCATTAGGGTAGTAGACTATGAAATAGGACACAGGTTGTACAGGTCCAACTCATTCACCCCTTCATTCATTAGGGTAGTAGACTATGAAATATAACAGGTTGTACAGGTCCAACTCATTCACCACTTCATTCATTAGGGTAGTAGACTATGAAATATGACACAGGTTGTACAGGTCCAACTCATTCACCCCTTCATTCATTAGGGTAGTAGACTATGAAATATGACACAGGTTGTACAGGTCCAACTCATTCACCCCTTCATTCATTAGGGTAGTAGACTATGAAATATGACACAGGTTGTACAGGTCCAACTCATTCACCCCTTCATTCATTAGGGTAGTAGACTATGAAATATAACAGGTTGTACAGGTCCAACTCATTCACCCCTTCATTCATTAGGGTAGTAGACTATGAAATATGATACAGGTTGTACAGGTCCAACTCATTCACCCATTCATTCATTAGGGTAGTAGACTATGAAATATAACAGGTTGTACAGGTCCAACTCATTCAACCCTTCATTCATTAGGGTAGTAGACTATGAAATATAACAGGTTGTACAGGTCCAACTCATTCACCCCTTCATTCATTAGGGTAGTAGACTATGAAATATGATACAGGTTGTACAGGTCCAACTCATTCACCCCTTCATTCAATAGGGTAGTAGACTATGAAATATGACACAGGTTGTACAGGTCCAACTCATTCACCACTTCATTCATTAGGGTAGTAGACTATGAAATATAACAGGTTGTACAGGTCCAACTCATTCACCCCTTCATTCATTAGGGTAGTAGACTATGAAATATGACACAGGTTGTACAGGTCCAACTCATTCACCCCTTCATTCATTAGGGTAGTAGACTATGAAATATGACACAGGTTGTACAGGTTCAACTCATTCACCCCTTCATTCATTAGGGTAGTAGACTATGAAATATGACACAGGTTTTACATGTCCAACTCATTCACCCCTTCATTCATTAGGGTAGTAGACTATGAAATATGACACAGGTTTTACATGTCCAACTCATTCACCCCTTCATTCATTAGGGTAGTAGACTATGAAATATGACACAGGTTTTACATGTCCAACTCATTCACCCCTTCATTCATTAGGGTAGTAGACTATGAAATATGATACAGGTTTTACATGTCCAACTCATTCACCCATTCACCCAGTCAAGCTCATGTATACTGAATGAGGATATAAATAGAATAGTGACACACTGGGTGAAATGAAGGGATATATTTAGCCAGGTAGTTAGCACTGACAATGAAGCCCCTTGTCTTCAACCCATCGAGCAGTAAACACACAGATTCAGTGTGTGTGTGTGTGTGTGTGTGTGTGTGTGTGTTTGAATTATCACAGGTACAGTAAATCCGATGGTGGCACCATTACTACATATATTAATTATTAGTGCATACTGCATATGTTGACTTATTCATACACTCACACACTGTATACAAACAGTTACAGCTGTTAGTTACAGATTCACACAGAGACACACACAGTGTATAGTCAGTTAGCATGAATTCAACATCAGGTGAGTGTGTGGGACCGACTCGCTTTGAACCTGGACTAAGTGCCACAAGACTCTGTTATCCTGCTGAGCTAAAGCCTAGGCATTAGCCCGGAGAGCTAACACAAGTCCATGTCTCAGACTAGGCTACTCATCAGTCATCAAGCTATCTTGGTTCACAGAACCCCCTCCTTTACATGTGCAATGTGCATAGCGCTATAGTGACTTTTCCCATAGACATGTTGTCTACTATATTGCAATAGTTAAAGAATTCACAATTCCACACACTCAATGATAAACATTGAGCCATCACTTGTACTACGGAATCAATATTTGGAGAGTGTAGGCCTATGGGCCCAATGTAAAGCAGAGGAGGGAGGCTAAGGATCCCAATGACACAGATACTGTATACAGTCAGTGTATATCTTAGTCACAGGTGGCTGGCTGCTACTATTCATGGATTCATTTGCTGGTCCCTGGCTGTGGTCCATCAACACTAAAAGCAAACAGCATTTACCATAGCTTATAATAATCACACAATGTACAGCAATGGTCAAACACAGACACACACATACAGTGGGGAGAACAAGTATTTGATACACTGACGATTTTGCAGGTTTTCCTACTTACAAAGCATGTAGAGGTCTGTAATTTTTATCATAGGTACACTTCAACTGTGAGAGAAGGAATCTAAAACAAAAATCCAGAAAATCACATTGTATGATTTTTAAGTAATTAATTTGCATTTTATTGCATGACATAAGTATTTGATACATCAGAAAAGCAGAACTGAATATTTGGTACAGAAACCTTAGTTTGCAATTACAGAGATCATACGTTTCCTGTAGTTCTTGACCAGGTTTGCACACACTGCAGCAGGGATTTTGGCCCACTCCTCCTTCGGGGCTGTCGCTGGGCAATACGGACTTTCGGCTCCCTCCAAAGATTTTCTATTGGGTTCAGGTCTGGAGACTGGCTAGGCCACTCCAGGACCTTGAGATGCTTCTTACGGAGCCACTCCTTAGTTGCCCTGGCTGTGTGTTTCGGGTCGTTGTCATGCTGGAAGACCCAGCCACGACCCATCTTCAATGCTCTTACTGAGGGAAGGAGGTTGTTGGTCAAGATCTCGCGATACATGGCCCCATCCATCTTCCCCTCAATACGGTGCAGTCGTCCTGTCCCCTTTGCAGAAAAGCATCCCCAAAGAATGATGTTTCCACCTCCATGCTTCACGGTTGGGATGGTGTTCTTGGGGTTGTACTCATCCTTCTATTCCTCCAAACACGGCGAGTGGAGTTTAGAGCAAAAAGCTCTATTTTTGTCTCATCAGACCACATGACCTTCTCCCATTCCTCCTCTGGATCATCCAGATGGTCATTGGCAAACTTCAGACGGGCCTGGACATGCGCTGGCTTGAGCAGGGGGACCTTGCGTGCGCTGCAGGATTTTAATCCATGACGGCGTAGTGTGTTACTAATGGTTTTCTTTGAGACTGTGGTCCCAGCTCTCTTCAGGTCATTGACCAGGTCCTGCCGTGTAGTTCTGGGCTGATCCCTCACATTCCTCATGATCATTGATGCCCCACGAGGTGAGATCTTGCATGGAGCCCCAGACCGAGGGTGATTGACCGTCATCTTGAACTTCTTCCATTTTCTAATAATTGTGCCAACAGTTGTTGCCTTCTCACCAAGCTGCTTGCCTATTGTCATGTAGCCCATCCCAGCCTTGTACAGGTCTACAATTTATCCCTGATGTCCTTACACAGCTCTCTGGTCTTGGCCATTGTGGAGAGGTTGGAGTCTGTTTGATTGAGTGTGTGGACAGGTGTCTTTTATACAGGTAACGAGTTCAAACAGGTGCAGTTAATACAGGTAATGAGTGGAGAACAGGAGGGCTTCTTAAAGAAAAACTAACAGGTCTGTGAGAGCCGGAATTCTTACTGGTTGGTAGGTGATCAAATACTTATGTCATGCAATAAAATGCAAATTAATTACTTAAAAATCATACAATGTGATTTTCTGGATTTTTGTTTTAGATTCCGTCTCTCACAGTTGAAGTGTACCTATGATAAAAATTACAGACCTCTACATGCTTTGTAAGTAGGAAAACCTGCAAAATCGGCAGTGTATCAAATACTTGTTCTCCCCACTGTATGTGCACATTAACTGTTTCTCGCTCTCAAACACATGAAATCATTCAAATTAAATATGTGATGAATCGCAGCATGTCTTTAGCCCGTGTAAGTATGCAGTTACACAACTCACATCACCGACAGACACCGAGAAGCAGGCACCGCAACGGTTCTCTTTCTTTCTTCTCCCGCTACTGTTATTGATACACAGGCAGATGCGACCGGCTCTGCTATTCTGTACAACAAGCGAGCTACATCGGAATAGACTACACCGACGATGTAGACGCTATGTGCAATAGCACATATTGGCTAACACTGATAATGCAGATTAGAATGGGTCCTGTGTCTATCTATGCCTGTTGTGTTTCTCCCATAGGGTACTATTTTTTTTCTCCATGTCTTGAAAAAATAATTCGGAATAGAATGGCGAATGGCATTCTTTACCAACTCACCGAGACGCCTTTTCTCGTTGGAATGTGAGTACGTCTGTTGTGCGTTGTAACCTAACACACATTTTACCCGGTAATGAATTACACATAACGCATGATTATTAACGCACAAAGAAAGGGGAGAAGACACAAACGTGGCCAACAAGAATAGCAAAAATATATAAGCATCCATTTTCCCTTCTCCTTACCTGATATCCAGCAATGCGTGTTTCCTTTCACTCTCCCTTTCTTTAACCGTCTCTCTCGGTTTATACTGTACGTTGACATACACACATAGGAGCAGCACGCGCACCTATAAACAGAGGCTGCTAGATCATATTGCAACGGTTCCGCAAATAATGCAGAATTTTCTCTCTCCTTCCCAAATCGTTGCAGGAAAAAAACGGGGTGCCGCTGAAGACTGTACGAATTGATGCGTACGTTTGCCTCTTCCCCACCCCCTTCTCTTTCTCCCCCTTCCTCCGTCAAGACGACTTGCACTTTTTGCGGTAGGTACAGTCACAAAATCTACTGAGGGCGAGCAAGGGATGCACTTCGAGGGAGAGAGAAAGAGAGGGCGAGGAGGGCGTGATTTGCATATTCTTAAGGAATGGGGGAGCGAGAAGAAAGGGAGGCAGGGAGAACGAAGAGGCGCAGAGAGGGCCAACACTCAGAAGAGGGAGGGGAGGGAAGGAGAGAAGTCCCTTTTTCAGTTTTATCTTCCCCCACTCCAATGTAGGATCATTGTGCATTCGCCTACTATAGGCTACTTTTCACTTTAACTGTGCATTGGCCCACTAAAGGCTACTTTGCATGGATCCTTTATACACACAATAACTCTCAAGTTACAGAATCTTACCTTCTCTCCCTTTGTTCTGTAATTTCTCCCCATCATTGTATTGATGGGCACATGGCTACAGCATGCAGCCCAACGTGTAGTCAAACAGCATCGAACTGCATCATGCCATTATAGCCTAGATAATAGTGCATTCTCAAAGTTTCCGTGTCCATTCTATTCATGCCTAGAACAGGGTTCTTCTTTGTGTATAAACCTTTCCCCTAAAACCTAGGCCGAGGCCTACCCCGTTTCTTCTCCTTCCACCTCTCTCTCGGTCTACCTCTCTCCTTTACTCTGCCCAGTGTCGGGGAGCTAGCTACAGTGTGTCCAGTCAAGCGGTTCTGCAAACCACCTCCCTACTCTCTCCTTTCGTTTTTTATTCCCCCTTTACACATCCCCCTGTCCCGGCTCCTATTGTGTAGTAACCATAGTAACCATGTGGAGGAGCGATCTACTGCGCTTGCGCTCCTTTTACCGTGACATAAAAAGGCCACGTCTCGCGCTCCCTCTGCTGCTACATTTAGAACATGCAATTGATATACCTGCAACAATTTATATAACAGTGTAGCTACAGTTGATACATTGTTAATATGATGCAGCTTGTCACTGCATACAGTGCGCATTACACGTGTCAGCCACACCAGGGGCTTATTTAGGAGGATGCAATTTTACAGAGCTTTTAGATATACGAACTAAATCATCTATTTAATTAAGAATGGGTAAATGTGGCAGCCCAATGCATTTTTTATTTAACTAGGCAAGTCAGTTAAGAACAAATTGTTATTTACAATGACGGCCTAGGAACGGTGGGTTAACTGCCTTGTTCAGGGGAAGAATGACAGATTTTTTACCTTGGCAGCTCGGGGATTCGATCTAGCAACCTTTCGGTTACTGGCCCAACGCTCTAGGATACTGTGTTGTTATGTGTTAATAACATTTAGACTACGTTACCCAGCAGGCTATGCGGGCGCGGGAGATGGTTAACATAACAAACATAACAGATACCTGCTTCCCCGCATTTCCACCTGCAAAGTTCTCAACGTTCCATCCTATTGATTGTGCCCCGTGTGAAAGTAGTGGCATAGAGAAGATGCAGTAGCCAATATAGCCTATAGCCAGCCTAAAGTAGAGCTTTCATTTGAATGATATAAAATACAAAATATCCCATACAAAACACACAGACACAATTGTGGCTGATGTTTACATCATAAGTGTTCATATCTTTATTGATTGGATGGTTTCTCTGGTAAGCTTTTAGATGTAAGTGGTAACAGACAATTATGTTGCAGGCTTTTACATGTAAGTGGTAACTGAAAGGTGGAAGGAGGGGAGGAAAGGGGAAGGGTTGGGCAATTGAGGAAATTGAGATGGGAAAACGCTTTGAAGTAAAGGGGAGGAGAAAAGAGAGGGATGGAAAAGAACGAGGGAACAGGTAGAGGAATGTGCATGTATGTTTTGAGAGAAACACTGCTTTGTGCAACACACTAATGTCTTGTTTAAAACCAATCAGTCCTTCTGCATTCTGCACCAGCCTCCAACTCATCATCTGATCAAACATATAACCTCCAATACATCAGTGCGTTATAAGTGATATAAAGGCTAATTCATATTAATGTGTTTCTCAGTGCATCTGTCTGTCTGGCTCTTTCTCTCTCTCTCTCTGTGTCTGTCTGTCTCTGCTTTACTTTTTAAGGGGGTAATCGGTAATTGATTATCGGTCTGCTCGCACTCTGTCTGTCAGTCTGTCTGTCTCTCTATCCTTCCAACCATATGTCTGTCCGACCTTCTATCTGTCTAAAGGATTCATTGTAGGTATTTATGTATATCTGTCTGTGTACATCTGTGTCTGTCCATCTATGTCAGTCCGTCTGTGCCCTGCAGTGATGTGATGTATGTCTGTGATTCTGTGTCAGTGTCCGTCAGCCCAGAGGAGTCTTAGAGGGCGGCGGGGTTCCGGAAGTTGTGCCCTGCGAAGCGAGCCTGGTCCCCTAACTCTTCCTCAATCCTAAGAGAGGATAAAGACAGAAAGAGAAAGTGAACGACAGAGAAGAATTCAGAGAGGAACAGACAGAGAGACAGTTATACATACTCATACAGCAACAACCACACACAGTGAGTAGGGTACCAACCTCATGAGTTGATTGTATTTGGCCAGCCGCTCTGATCGACAGGGAGCTCCAGTCTTGATTTGTCCAGTGCAGAGGCCCACCACCAGATCAGCAATGAAGGTGTCCTCTGTCTCACCTGAGCGGTGGCTCACCATCACCCCCCAGCCATTCTCCTGAGCCAACTTACACCTGGAGGACAGACAGAGAGACATACACAGAGAGACAGACAGAGAGGGAGAGAGAGACAGTGACAGATACAGCGATGGAGAGATACACAGAGAGAGAGAGACAGCGACAGATACAGAGATGGAGAGATACACAGAGAGAGAGAGAGAGAGAGAGAGAAACAGCGACAGATATAGAGATGGAGAGATACTCAGAGAGACAGAGAGAGAGACAGCAACAGATACAGAGATGGAGAGATACACAGAGAGACAGACAGAGAGAGAGAGAGAAACAGCGACAGATATAGAGATGGAGAGATACTCAGAGAGACAGAGAGAGAGACAGCAACAGATACAGAGATGGAGAGATACACAGAGAGACAGACAGAGATGGAGAGAGAGGGAGAGAAAGAGAGAGAGACAGATACAGAGATGGAGAGAGAGGGAGAGATACTCAGAGAGACAAAGAGACAGAGAGAGAGAGAGACAGCGACAGATATAGAGATGGAGAGAGAGGGAGAGATACATAGAGAGAGAGAGAGAGAGAGACAGCGACAGATACAGAGATGGAGAGATACACAGAGAGACAGACAGAGAGAGAGAGAGAGACAGCGACAGATATAGAGATGGAGAGATACATAGAGAGAGAGCGAGAGATAGCGACAGATACAGAGATGGAGAGATACACAGAGAGACAGACAGAGAGAGAGAGAGAGACAGATACAGAGATGGAGAGATACATAGAGAGAGAGCGAGAGATAGCGACAGATACAGAGATGGAGAGATACACAGAGAGACAGACAGAGAGAGAGAGAGAGACAGCGACAGATATAGAGATGGAGAGATACATAGAGAGAGAGCGAGAGATAGCGACAGATACAGAGATGGAGAGATACACAGAGAGACGGAGAGAAAGGGAGAGAGACAGAGAGAGAGAGAGAGAGGGAGCGTGGTGGATGAGGTGAGTTCTCACCTTTACAATGTAAAGCACATTGAAAATCACTATATAAAGGTCTGTATATAGGGTTTACAATAACATAAAACCTGCTCTAAAATCAACACACAAACTGCATCGCAAATGGCAACCTACAGTATGTATTCCCTATATAGTGCACTACTTTTGTACAGGGCCCATATAGCACTATATCAGGAAAAGGGTGCCATTTTGGACACACTCTAAAATACTAATCAGCTCCACACTCCCCTCCCTGACTCACGCCTGAACGGCTTCGGTGACAGAGCCGATCTGGTTGACTTTGAGCAGCAGGCAGTTGCAGGCCCTCTCCTCCAGGGCGCGCTCTATCCTCTTGGGGTTGGTGACGGTCAGGTCGTCCCCCACCACCTGGATCCCCACGGAGGCTGTCATCTGGGACCAGGCCGGCCAGTCATCCTGGTCAAACGGATCCTCAATGGACACCACTGGAGGAGAGAGGGCCAGGAGGAATGTTAGTGAGTGTTTGTGTGTGCTGCAACCATAATGGAGAATAAGGACAGGGGGAGAATGAGGGTAGGCTAAGGGTGACCTGGGACAATGCCTCTAGACACTGATCTAAGGACAGTTTTGTATTTAAACCCCTAATTGTTAATGTTACAATTTCTGAGCAGTAGATATTCCTAGATCTGTCCCTAAAGGAAAGATCTACCTAGAGTGAAGGAAATGACTCTACCATGTTAAGGAGTGTGTGTGTGTGTGTGTGTGTGTGTGCTTACTCTAGCGTATTAAGGGGTGTGTGATGGGAGTTGGTTGATTAGCTCAAGACCCACTCATGGCCTACGGTGGATGGGCTCAGAGGTACAGCGTGTCAGTCTTAATGGGGATTTCAATTACTGCCTCTGACTGGACACACTATACTATCTCCCATTACACTCTACACTCCTCAGAGAGACAGAGAGACAGAGAGAGAGAGAGAGAGAGAGAGAGAGAGAGAGAGAGAGAGAGAGAGAGAGAGAGAGAGAGAGAGAGAGAGAGAGAGAGAGAGAAAGAGAGAGAAAGAGCGAGAGAAAGAGCGAGAGAGAGAGAAAGAAAGAGAGAGAAAGAAAGAGAGAGAGAGATTGGACAGCCTCCCCTCATTTCCTGACACCAGTTAATGAGGTTTTAATTATGCGCTACAGTGCACATTTGGCAAGGTGGGAGCTGCACTGATGTACCCTGTCCCCCATCACTGGTGCTTATCCATGTCTCTATGGCTGTGTGTGTGTGTGTGTGTGAAACAGAGCTTCAGTACAAGACATCAGGGTTATCGTCGGGAGGGGAGTAGCCTAATCAAACATATCATGGAACAATTGACCATGTTAGGGTGACAGGCACGCGCGCACACACACACACACACACACACACACACACACACACACACACACACACACACACACACACACACACACACACACACACACACACACACACACACACACACACACACACACACACACACAAACCTGGGTAGTCATTGACAAAGCCCTGGTACATGTCGCAGAGCTCTTGGGCGCTGATGTGGCGGTCTGCGTTGGGCGGAGACTTGAAGTCCAGGTCGTACTTGCCCTCTTTGTAGAACTCAGAGGCTGCCACGTCCATCCCGATCACCACCTTGTCTGTGAAACCTGCCTTCTCAATGGCTGTCTTGATCAGCTCCAGTGCTGCACAGGACAGAGGGACAGGACAGAGGGACAAAGGGACAGAGGGACAGGACATGACACGGGCAGGTGACAGGACAGAGGGACAGGACACAGGGACATGACACAGGGACACGACACAGCGACAGGGGGACACAGGGACAGGACACAGGGATAGGACAGGGAAAGGGAGTGTGACAAGAAAGGTGAGCAGGGAGAGGGGGTTGTTATAAAACAGTGAGTGATATTGTGCTTGGGTATATTGGGTATTGTGCTTGTCTTGCTCTGTCTCTGAAAGACAATGTGCTGTGTTTATTTATGAGCCCAGTTCAAAAACAACCACGGGCTCCCACCCCTTCTGTATTTACGGTAATATTAGGAATCTTGCGCATTAAGAAATTATTCATACCCCTTGACTTATTCCACATTTTGTTATATTACAGCCTGAAATCAAAATGGATAAAATAGATTTTTGTTCACACCCATCAACACACAATACCCCAAAATGACAAAGTGAAAACATGTTTTAGACATTTGGCAAATTTATTGAGTCAATACATGTTAGAATCACCTTTGGCAGCGATTACAGCTGTGAGTCTTTCTGGGTAAGTCTCTAAGAGCTTTGCACACCTGGATTGTACATTGTGTTTTAGGTTATTGTCCTGCTGGAAGGTACATTTATCTCCCACTGTCCGGTGGAAAAGCAGACTGAACCAGGTTTCCTCTAGGATTTTGCATGTGCTTAGCTCTATTTAGTTTATTTTTATATAAAAAACCTCTCTATTCCTTGCCAACGACAATCATGCCCATTAGATGATGCAGCCACCACCATGCTTGAAAATATGAAGAGTGATACTCAGTGATGTGTTGCGTTGGATTTGCCCCAAACATAATGCAGTTTTACTTTAGTGCCTTATTGCAAACAGGATTCATGTTTTGGAAAATTTGTATTCTGTAAAGGCTTCCTTCTTTTCAGTCTGTCATTTAGGTTAGTATTGTGGAGTAACTACAATGTTGTTGATCCATCCTCAGTTTTCTCCTATCACAGCCATTAAACTCTGTAACTGTTTTAAAGTTTCCTTCCTCTCCGGCAACTGAGTTAGGAAGGATGCCTGTATCTTTGTAGTGACTGGGTGTATTGATATACCATCCAAAGTGTAATTAATAACTTCACAATGCGCAAAGGGATATTCAATGTCTGCTTTTTATATGTTTACCCATCTACCAATAGGTGTCCTTGTTTGCAAGGCATTGGAAACCCTCCCTGGTCTTTGTGGTTGAATTTGTGTTTGAAATTCACTGCTCGACTGAGGGACCTTACAGATAATTGTATGTGTGGGGTACAGAGATGAGGAAGTCCTTCAAAAATCATGTACAACAATATTATTGCAGACAGAGTGAGTCCATGCAACTTATTATATGACTTGTTAAGCAAATTGTTACTCCCAAACTAATTTAGGCTTGCCATAACAAAGGGGTTGAATATTTTTTGACTCAAGACATGTTAATATTTCTAAAAACGTTGACATTATGGGTATTGTGTGTAGGCCAGGCTGTAATGCAATAAAATGTGGAAAGAGTCAAGGGGTGTGAATACTTTCTGAAGGCAATGTAAGGCAATTGGAAGGCTGTTTCCTTCACATCTGAAAACACAAAGCTGAGGGTCTACAGAAGTTGTTTTCGGACCATGCAGTAGTGTCTTTGATATGTCTTTCCTCCTGTCTCTCTCACCTTCAGTGTTCTCCAGTATGTTTGGGGCGAACCCCCCCTCGTCCCCCACGTTGGTGGCGTCCTGGCCATACTTCTCCTTGATCACTTCCCTCAGCGTCTGATACAGCTCCGCCCCCACACGCACAGCGTCCCTGAAAGACTCCGCCCCTACAGGAAGTACCATGAACTCCTGCATGGCCAGCTTGTTGCCCGCATGAGAGCCCCCGTTGATGACGTTAAATGCCTGAGGGAGAGGGGGACCAGGGGAGGAGAGGGAGACATACATCAGTATTTGTCAATTTACAGCATTTATTCATTCCTTTATCCAGTTGTTCCTTCATTCCTTTATCCAGTTGTTCCTTCATTCCTTTATCCAGTAGTTCCTTCATTCCTTTATCCAGTTGTTCCTTCATTCCTTTATCCAGTTGTTCCTTCATTCCTTTATCCAGTTGTTCCTTCATTCCTTTATCCAGTAGTTCCTTCATTCCTTTATCCAGTAGTTCCTTCATTCCTTTATCCAGTTGTTCCTTCATTCCTTTATCCAGTAGTTCCTTCATTCTTTTATCCAGTAGTTCCTTCATTCCTTTATCCAGTTGTTCCTTCATTCCTTTATCCAATAGTTCCTTCATTCCTTTATCTAGTTGTTCCTTCATTCCTTTATCCAGTAGTTCCTTCATTCCTTTATCCAGTTGTTCCTTCATTCCTTTATCCAGTTGTTCCTTCATTCCTTTATGTAGTTCCTTCATTCCTTTATCCAGTTGTTCCTTCATTCCTTTATCCAGTAGTTCCTTCATTCCTTTATCCAGTTGTTCCTTCATTCCTTTATCCAGTAGTTCCTTCATTCCTTTATCCAGTTGTTCCTTCATTCCTTTATCCAGTAGTTCCTTCATTCCTTTATCCAGTTGTTCCTTCATTCCTTTATCCAGTAGTTCCTTCATTCCTTTATCCAGTTGTTCCTTCATTCCTTTATCCAGTTGTTCCTTCATTCCTTTATCCAGTAGTTCCTTCATTCCTTTATCCAGTAGTTCCTTCATTCCTTTATCCAGTTGTTCCTTCATTCCTTTATCCAGTAGTTCCTTCATTCCTTTATCTAGTAGTTCCTTCATTCCTTTGTCTAGTTGTTCCTTCATTCCTTTATCCAGTTGTTCCTTCATTCCTTTATCCAGTAGTTCCTTCATTCCTTTATCCAGTTGTTCCTTCATTCCTTTATCCAGTAGTTCCTTCATTCCTTTATCCAGTTGTTCCTTCATTCCTTTATCCAGTAGTTCCTTCATTCCTTTATCCAGTAGTTCCTTCATTCCTTTATCCAGTTGTTCCTTCATTCCTTTATCCAATAGTTCCTTGATTCCTTTATCTAGTTGTTCCTTCATTCCTTTATCCAGTTGTTCCTTCATTCCTTTATCCAGTAGTTCCTTCATTCCTTTATCCAGTTGTTCCTTCATTCCTTTATCCAGTAGTTCCTTCATTCCTTTATCTAGTAGTTCCTTCATTCCTTTGTCTAGTTGTTCCTTCATTCCTTTATCCAGTTGTTCCTTCATTCCTTTATCCAGTAGTTCCTTCATTCCTTTATCCAGTTGTTCCTTCATTCCTTTATCCAGTAGTTCCTTCATTCCTTTATCCAGTTGTTCCTTCATTCCTTTATCCAGTAGTTCCTTCATTCCTTTATCCAGTTGTTCCTTCATTCCTTTATCCAGTTGTTCCTTCATTCCTTTATCCAATAGTTCCTTCATTCCTTTATATAGTTGCCCCTTCATTCCTTTATCCAGTTGTTCCTTCATTCCTTTATCCAGTTGTTCCTTCATTCCTTTATCCAGTAGTTCCTTCATTCCTTTATCCAGTTGTTCCTTCATTCCTTTATCCAATAGTTCCTTCATTCCTTTGTCTAGTTGTTCCTTCATTCCTTTATCCAGTTGTTCCTTCATTCCTTTATCCAGTAGTTCCTTCATTCCTTTATCCAGTTGTTCCTTCATTCCTTTATCCAGTTGTTCCTTCATTCCTTTATCCAATAGTTCCTTCATTCCTTTTTCTAGTTGTTCCTTCATTCCTTTATCCAGTTGTTCCTTCATTCCTTTATCCAGTTGTTCCTTCATTCCTTTATCCAGTTGTTCCTTCATTCCTTTATCCAGTTGTTCCTTCATTCCTTTATCCAGTAGTTCCTTCATTCCTTTATCCAGTAGTTCCTTCATTCCTTTATCCAGTTGTTCCTTCATTCCTTTATCCAGTAGTTCCTTCATTCCTTTATCCAGTTGTTCCTTCATTCCTTTATCCAGTTGTTCCTTCATTCCTTTATCCAGTTGTTCCTTCATTCCTTTATCCAGTAGTTCCTTCATTCCTTTATCCAGTAGTTCCTTCATTCTTTTATCCAGTTGTTCCTTCATTCCTTTATCCAGTTGTTCCTTCATTCCTTTATCCAGTAGTTCCTTCATTCCTTTATCCAGTAGTTCCTTCATTCCTTTATCCAGTTGTTCCTTCATTCCTTTATCCAGTAGTTCCTTCATTCCTTTATCCAGTTGTTCCTTCATTCCTTTATCCAGTTGTTCCTTCATTCCTTTATCCAGTCGTTCCTTCATTCCTTTATCCAATAGTTCCTTCATCCAGTTGTTCCTTCATTCCTTTATCCAGTAGTTCCTTCATTCCTTTATCCAGTAGTTCCTTCATTCCTTTATCCAGTTGTTCCTTCATTCCTTTATCCAGTAGTTCCTTCATTCCTTTATCCAGTTGTTCCTTCATTCCTTTATCCAGTAGTTCCTTCATTCCTTTATCCAGTTGTTCCTTCATTCCTTTATCTAGTTGTTCCTTCATTCCTTTATCCAGTTGTTCCTTCATTCCTTTATCCAGTTGTTCCTTCATTCCTTTATCCAGTCGTTCCTTCATTCCTTTATCCAATAGTTCCTTCATCTAGTTGTTCCTTCATTCCTTTATCCAGTAGTTCCTTCATTCCTTTATCCAGTTGTTCCTTCATTCCTTTATCCAGTAGTTCCTTCATTCCTTTATCCAGTTGTTCCTTCATTTCTTTATCCAGTAGTTCCTTCATTTCTTTATCCAGTAGTTCCTTCATTCCTTTATCCAGTCGTTCCCTCATTCCTTTATCCAATAGTTCCTTCATCTAGTTGTTCCTTGATTCCTTTATCCAGTAGTTCCTTCATTCCTTTATCCAGTTGTTCCTTCATTCCTTTATCCAGTTGTTCCTTCATTCCTTTATCCAGTTGTTCCTTCATTCCTTTATCCAGTAGTTCCTTCATTCCTTTATCCAGTAGTTCCTTCATTCCTTTATCCAGTCGTTCCCTCATTCCTTTATCCAGTTGTTCCTTCATCTAGTTGTTCCTTCATTCCTTTATCCAGTAGTTCCTTCATTCCTTTATCCAGTAGTTCCTTCATTCTTTTATCCAGTAGTTCCTTCATTCCTTTATCCAGTTGTTCCTTCATATTTTTATCCAGTTGTTCCTTCATTCCTTTATCCAATAGTTCCTTCATTCCAATAGTTCCTTCATTCCTTTATCTAGTTGTTCCTTCATTCCTTCATCTAGTTGTTCCTTCATTCCTTTATCCAGTAGTTCCTTCATTCCTTTATCCAGTTGTTCCTTCATTCCTTTATCCAGTAGTTCCTTCATTCCTTTATCCAGTTGTTCCTTCATTTCTTTATCCAGTTGTTCCTTCATTCCTTTATCCAGTAGTTCCTTCATTCCTTTATCCAGTAGTTCCTTCATTCCTTTATCCAGTCGTTCCCTCATTCCTTTATCCAGTTGTTCCTTCATCTAGTTGTTCCTTCATTCCTTTATCCAGTAGTTCCTTCATTCCTTTATCCAGTAGTTCCTTCATTCTTTTATCCAGTAGTTCCTTCATTCCTTTATCCAGTTGTTCCTTCATATTTTTATCCAGTTGTTCCTTCATTCCTTTATCCAATAGTTCCTTCATTCCAATAGTTCCTTCATTCCTTTATCTAGTTGTTCCTTCATTCCTTTATCTAGTTGTTCCTTCATTCCTTTATCCAGTTGTTCCTTCATTCCTTTATCCACTTGTTCCTTCATTCCTTTATCC
This sequence comes from Salvelinus alpinus, assembly GCF_045679555.1. NCBI lineage: Eukaryota > Metazoa > Chordata > Actinopteri > Salmoniformes > Salmonidae > Salvelinus > Salvelinus alpinus. Next base: position 33,907,485 of record NC_092089.1, on the reverse strand, counting down.
AGTTGTTCCTTCATTCCTTTATCCAGTAGTTCCTTCATTCCTTTATCCAGTAGTTCCTTCATTCCTTTATCCAGTTGTTCCTTCATTCCTTTATCCAATAGTTCCTTGATTCCTTTATCTAGTTGTTCCTTCATTCCTTTATCCAGTTGTTCCTTCATTCCTTTATCCAGTAGTTCCTTCATTCCTTTATCCAGTTGTTCCTTCATTCCTTTATCCAGTAGTTCCTTCATTCCTTTATCTAGTAGTTCCTTCATTCCTTTGTCTAGTTGTTCCTTCATTCCTTTATCCAGTTGTTCCTTCATTCCTTTATCCAGTAGTTCCTTCATTCCTTTATCCAGTTGTTCCTTCATTCCTTTATCCAGTAGTTCCTTCATTCCTTTATCCAGTTGTTCCTTCATTCCTTTATCCAGTAGTTCCTTCATTCCTTTATCCAATAGTTCCTTCATTCCTTTATATAGTTGCCCCTTCATTCCTTTATCCAGTTGTTCCTTCATTCCTTTATCCAGTTGTTCCTTCATTCCTTTATCCAGTTGTTCCTTCATTCCTTTATCCAGTTGTTCCTTCATTCCTTTATCCAATAGTTCCTTCATTCCTTTGTCTAGTTGTTCCTTCATTCCTTTATCCAGTTGTTCCTTCATTCCTTTATCCAGTAGTTCCTTCATTCCTTTATCCAGTTGTTCCTTCATTCCTTTATCCAGTTGTTCCTTCATTCCTTTATCCAATAGTTCCTTCATTCCTTTTTCTAGTTGTTCCTTCATTCCTTTATCCAGTTGTTCCTTCATTCCTTTATCCAGTTGTTCCTTCATTCCTTTATCCAGTTGTTCCTTCATTCCTTTATCCAGTTGTTCCTTCATTCCTTTATCCAGTAGTTCCTTCATTCCTTTATCCAGTAGTTCCTTCATTCCTTTATCCAGTTGTTCCTTCATTCCTTTATCCAGTAGTTCCTTCATTCCTTTATCCAGTTGTTCCTTCATTCCTTTATCCAGTTGTTCCTTCATTCCTTTATCCAGTTGTTCCTTCATTCCTTTATCCAGTAGTTCCTTCATTCCTTTATCCAGTAGTTCCTTCATTCTTTTATCCAGTTGTTCCTTCATTCCTTTTTCCAGTTGTTCCTTCATTCCTTTATCCAGTAGTTCCTTCATTCCTTTATCCAGTAGTTCCTTCATTCCTTTATCCAGTTGTTCCTTCATTCCTTTATCCAGTAGTTCCTTCATTCCTTTATCCAGTTGTTCCTTCATTCCTTTATCTAGTTGTTCCTTCATTCCTTTATCCAGTTGTTCCTTCATTCCTTTATCCAGTTGTTCCTTCATTCCTTTATCCAGTCGTTCCTTCATTCCTTTATCCAATAGTTCCTTCATCCAGTTGTTCCTTCATTCCTTTATCCAGTAGTTCCTTCATTCCTTTATCCAGTAGTTCCTTCATTCCTTTATCCAGTTGTTCCTTCATTCCTTTATCCAGTAGTTCCTTCATTCCTTTATCCAGTTGTTCCTTCATTCCTTTATCCAGTAGTTCCTTCATTCCTTTATCCAGTTGTTCCTTCATTCCTTTATCTAGTTGTTCCTTCATTCCTTTATCCAGTTGTTCCTTCATTCCTTTATCCAGTTGTTCCTTTATTCCTTTATCCAGTCGTTCCTTCATTCCTTTATCCAATAGTTCCTTCATCTAGTTGTTCCTTCATTCCTTTATCCAGTAGTTCCTTCATTCCTTTATCCAGTTGTTCCTTCATTCCTTTATCCAGTAGTTCCTTCATTCCTTTATCCAGTTGTTCCTTCATTTCTTTATCCAGTAGTTCCTTCATTTCTTTATCCAGTAGTTCCTTCATTCCTTTATCCAGTCGTTCCCTCATTCCTTTATCCAATAGTTCCTTCATCTAGTTGTTCCTTGATTCCTTTATCCAGTAGTTCCTTCATTCCTTTATCCAGTTGTTCCTTCATTCCTTTATCCAGTTGTTCCTTCATTCCTTTATCCAGTAGTTCCTTCATTCCTTTATCCAGTAGTTCCTTCATTCCTTTATCCAGTCGTTCCCTCATTCCTTTATCCAGTTGTTCCTTCATCTAGTTGTTCCTTCATTCCTTTATCCAGTAGTTCCTTCATTCCTTTATCCAGTAGTTCCTTCATTCTTTTATCCAGTAGTTCCTTCATTCCTTTATCCAGTTGTTCCTTCATATTTTTATCCAGTTGTTCCTTCATTCCTTTATCCAATAGTTCCTTCATTCCAATAGTTCCTTCATTCCTTTATCTAGTTGTTCCTTCATTCCTTCATCTAGTTGTTCCTTCATTCCTTTATCCAGTAGTTCCTTCATTCCTTTATCCAGTTGTTCCTTCATTCCTTTATCCAGTAGTTCCTTCATTCCTTTATCCAGTTGTTCCTTCATTTCTTTATCCAGTAGTTCCTTCATTTCTTTATCCAGTAGTTCCTTCATTCCTTTATCCAGTCGTTCCCTCATTCCTTTATCCAATAGTTCCTTCATCTAGTTGTTCCTTGATTCCTTTATCCAGTAGTTCCTTCATTCCTTTATCCAGTTGTTCCTTCATTCCTTTATCCAGTTGTTCCTTCATTCCTTTATCCAGTAGTTCCTTCATTCCTTTATCCAGTAGTTCCTTCATTCCTTTATCCAGTCGTTCCCTCATTCCTTTATCCAGTTGTTCCTTCATCTAGTTGTTCCTTCATTCCTTTATCCAGTAGTTCCTTCATTCCTTTATCCAGTAGTTCCTTCATTCTTTTATCCAGTAGTTCCTTCATTCCTTTATCCAGTTGTTCCTTCATATTTTTATCCAGTTGTTCCTTCATTCCTTTATCCAATAGTTCCTTCATTCCAATAGTTCCTTCATTCCTTTATCTAGTTGTTCCTTCATTCCTTCATCTAGTTGTTCCTTGATTCCTTTATCCAGTAGTTCCTTCATTCCTTTATCCAGTTGTTCCTTCATTCCTTTATCCAGTAGTTCCTTCATTCCTTTATCCAGTTGTTCCTTCATTTCTTTATCCAGTAGTTCCTTCATTTCTTTATCCAGTAGTTCCTTCATTCCTTTATCCAGTCGTTCCCTCATTCCTTTATCCAATAGTTCCTTCATCTAGTTGTTCCTTGATTCCTTTATCCAGTAGTTCCTTCATTCCTTTATCCAGTTGTTCCTTCATTCCTTTATCCAGTTGTTCCTTCATTCCTTTATCCAGTAGTTCCTTCATTCCTTTATCCAGTAGTTCCTTCATTCCTTTATCCAGTCGTTCCCTCATTCCTTTATCCAGTTGTTCCTTCATCTAGTTGTTCCTTCATTCCTTTATCCAGTAG
>NC_092089.1:33874198-33899198 GCF_045679555.1 Salvelinus alpinus | reverse complement strand
TAAGTCTCGGGCTTTACACACCTGGATTGTGCAATATTGAATTTCATAATTCTTCAAGCTCTGTCAAGATGTTAGGGGTCATGGCCAGCAATTTTCAAGTCTTGCCATACATTTTCAAGCAGATTTAAGTCAAAACTTTGACTTGGCCACTCAGAAACAATCACTGTCTTATTGGTAAGCAACTCCAGTGTAGGTTTGACCTTGTGTTGTAGGTTATTGTCCTGCTGAGAGGTGAATTCCTCTCCCTGTGTCTGTTGGAAAATAGACTGAACCAGGTTTTCCTTTTGCCTGTGATTAGCTCCATCCTGTTTCTTTTTATCCTGAAAAACTCCCCCGTATTTGCAGATGTCAAGCATACCCATACCTTGATGCAGCCACCACCATGCATGAAAATAAGTAGGCAGTTACTCAGTGAAGTGTTATGTTGGATTTTCCCCAAACATAAGACTTTGCATTTAGGCCAAAAAGTGTATTACTTTAGTGCCTTGCTGCATACAAGATGGGTGTTTTGGAATATTTTTATTCTGTATATTTGTATTCTTCATTTCACTTTAAGTCATTATTGTGGAGTCACTACAATGTTGTTGATCCATCCTCAGTTTTCTCCCATCAGATCCATTGAACCCTGTAACTGCTTTAAAATCACCAATGGCCTCATGGTAACATCCAAGAGCAGTTTAATTCCTGTCCTGCACCTCAGTTCAGAAGGATGTCTATCTGGATGTGTCTGGGTGGTTTAATACATAATCCACAGCATAATTATTAACTTGACCATGCTTAAAGAGATATTCAATGTCTGATTTGTTATTGTTATCCATCAACCAATCACAACCCTTCTTTGAGGCTTTCAAAAAGATCCCTGGTCTTTGTAGTTAAATCTGTGCTTGTAATTCAATATTTGACTGAGGGACCTTACAGATATTTTATGCACGGGGGACAGAGGAAGGGTTAGTCATTAAAAAATCATGTCAACCCCTATTATTTCACACAGAGTGAGTCCATGTAATTTATGTGATTTATTAAGCAACATTTTACTCTTGAACTAATTTAGGTTTGCATAAACAAATAAGCTGAATACTTATGCAATGGACATATTTTAGTTATCACATTTTTATTAATCTTTTTTTTTTTATTGAATTTTTCTTCCACTTTGACATTACAGAGGAAATTGACAACAAAAAAAGACAATTAAATCAATCAATTCTAATTCCACTTTGTAACAATAAAATGTGAAGCAATCCAAAAGCTCTGAATAATTTTGCAAGGCACTGTATGTGAATGAAGGCGGGTAAGAGGACCAGGGCCAGTAACTAGTGATGTGTAGCATTTAACAGAATACAGAGATGAAAGACAGAGAACGAACAATAAATCACACAAGGCAGCTATAAAATACAGAGGGAACCTCAGTGATGAAGGTGACAATTATGGAAGAGAGGGGGGAAGAGATATCCAGAGGGAATGTGCCACTGGAATGGGCAGAGGGCAGGGAGGATTTTGATTGGCTTCTTCTCTGGTGTGTTCCAGCTGGATGTCATATGACCATCTGCAGCTATTCTGACACTAGATAGTGAGAGCACGAGTTTACACACACGAGAGAGTGAGTGTGTAGGGATATGAATGTGTTTATTTGTGAGGGAGTATGTATGAAGGGATGGACTGTGCCATAGGACACACTATTTACTGTGGCATTTATAATATAAACAAAGTGTTGGGATGGAAAGGCATGCTGAATATTGAACAGATTCAACAGCAAAACAAAAATACAACCAAGTAACTTTTTCACATGTACCAGGGTTGGGATCAATTCCACTTCAATTGTGCCAATTCAGGAAGTAAACTGAAATTCCAATTCTCATGGGTTTACAACAACAAAAATGTGTATTGGAATGTCAGTTTACTTCCTACATGGAATTGGGATTTTCAGACAAGACTGTATAAAAGACAGAAAAACACCAGCAAACTCCATTTCTCCTGTACCACCTTTAGTGATGTCAGTCCTTGTCAGGTCAAAACCTGTTCTAAAAACAAATCCCATCCACTCACTATTCCATAACAAACCACAACACAGTGTGCAATTATCTAACAATGTTTAATGTTCGTTTTCATTAATTAGTTTAATTAGTCAACAGTATACAATTCAATTCACAGACACACTAGTGTCTACACAAACATATATGGACTGTACAGCACATGTGTAGTATGTAGTGTGGCAATGTATATATATTTATATAGTGAGGTGGGCAATTAACGCATGTAAAGTTGGAGGGTGGCTCTATATACAACTTGAGTGTGTGTAATCATGTGTGTACATGTGTGTCCGCAGGTGTGTATGTGAACAGTAACAGCAGAGAGGTTGAACCATAATTGCGGGTATTGAGTGTATTGGGTTCTGATGTGTGTGTGTTAAATGTATAGTTTATATATAGACAGTCCCATCATATCAAATATCTTCACGGTCAGTCGTGACCCTCTCCTCCCTTCTTCGTTCACAGCATCAGGCAGATCCCCTCGGTATCCTCTCCTCCATCCTTCTGCTCACCTTTCACCCTTGACCCCTGGCAGGAGAAAACACATCACTTCATCAGTGGGTGATGTGGATCTCAACTGTCATAGTGTCTTCTTGTCTCTTCTCCTACACTGATCTGAAAACACTGGCTATGTCAAAAGCAATATGGAGAATTCTTAATGGGACTGAGCTTTTGCCTGTCCACTTGTTTAATGTCAGAGCAGATGGACGAGTGGTGTAACGTAAACCACTGTAGACTATTGAGATCAATCAAATGTATTTATAAAGCCCTTTTTACATCAGCCGAAGTCACAAAGTGCTGTACAGAAACCCAGCCTAAAACCCCAAACAGCAAGCAATGCAGATACACCCATTGACCACAGACAAACTAACAACTGGGACAGGCTCAGCCCCAGACTGATCTCATCTGTTCCCTGGACCTTATTGACTCACCTAGTGGATTTGAAAAGACTGGATCGGGATTGGCGTAAGCAAAGACCCTATATCAGGGTTGATACCTATCCACTACTTTCAGATCAACAAAGGGTACAATAATTGATTTGGGACTGTGCAGTGCTATCCACAGTACACACACTTTTACAAACACACAGACATACAGGTCATGCTCCTCCTACCTCTCACCAGTCGTAACGGGGGCGAGTTGCAGGTGGGAGGTGTCTGGGAGACTCATGGCGAGGGGCGGGCGGAGACGAGGAGCTGGGTGGGGCGGCGAGGGCCAGCTGTTGCCCACCTGCCCTCCTGTCCCGGCCGTAGTCTATCCCCCGTGCGTTTGGGGGAGGGTACCTTCCGGCTGTGCTCCTCCACTCCTCATCGAAGGCAGCAGCCTCACCTGAGAGAGAGACAGGGGAGGAGGGGGTCAGAAACATGGCCAGACATAACTAACCAGGCAAGTCTAGCAATGGAAACAAACAGTTGCAAATACAGCCATTTAGCATCCATATGCTTTTATACCCAAGGCAAATGGTTTATTATTACTTGGGGGTTAGAAACGTGGGTATAGGTCCTCCCGGGTGGCGCAGTGGTCTAGGGCACTGCATCGCTAGCTGTGCCACCAGAGTCTCTGGGTTCGCGCCCAGGCTCTGTCGCAGCCGGCCGCGACCGGGAGGTCCGTGGGGCGACGCACAATTGGCCTAGCATCGTCCGGGTTAGGGAGGGTTTGGCCGGTAGGGATATCCTTGTCTCATCGCGCTCCAGCGACTCCTGTGGCGGGCCGGGCGCAGTGCGCGCTAACCAAGGGGGCCAGGTGCACAGTGTTTCCTCCGACACATTGGTGCGGCTGGCTTCCGGGTTGGAGGCGCGCTGTGTTAAGTAGCAGTGCGGCTTGGTTGGGTTGTGCTTCGGAGGATGCATGGCTTTCGACCTTCGTCTCTCCCGAGCCCGTACGGGAGTTGTAGCGATGAGACAAGATAGTAATTACTAGCGATTGGATACCACGAAAATTGGGGAGAAAAGGGGGTAAAAAAATAAAATAAATTTTAAAAAAAAGAAACGTGGGTATGGTCATACTGATTCTGGAGAACCGTAGTGAGTAGCACATGTAGCTCCATGACTTACTCTCCTCCAGGTTGATGTAGTCCTGCCGTTCTTCGCGGTCGCCGGTGTGGCGGTTTCGGGAGCGCTCCATCACGTGACCGCGGTCCCAGATGTGGTGGCCAATGGCCAGGCGCTCCAAGCCACTCTCGCTGTCACGCATCGATTGGCGCGTCTCACGAATCTGAGGGGAGGAGGTAGTGTTCAGCAGGGAGCTGGTAGTAGAGGCCAGTAGCTCTGGAGGATTGGCATTGTAAACCCCTACTGAACAATGTACATGCAATCACAGCAGTAAATTTAATTTGGCCTGCTCTCTTACCCCTCCAGGTGCAGTCCTCAGTTCGCTGGTCTGCTGGTAGACTTTAGGGGCTCCCATGTCTGAGGAGGAGTAGGAGATGACTGTGGAGGAAGAGAACGTCTGACAGTTTGGCGAACCCGGCATTCTGTCCTAAAGGGAAAGATAAACATAATCCAGCTAGACAAGATGTGTTAAGTTTCAACCACTGTGAACTCATGTTGGGTCTTTGCTTTAGACTGAGTTGTTGCTGGGTCACAAAACGTTAGCTCTAAAATGTGTTTTTTCTGGACACAGAGAATCTCCATTGAGGGTATTTTTTAGCCAAGGAACATGCTTGATCTGGGAAAGCAGGTGAGGGAATACCAGGAATCTCTGAAAATACTCACCATGTTCTCCATCATTCCTCCCATCATCCCAAACATGTCCATGAAGCCTCCCCCCTGGGGAAGGAACACTTGAGGAAGTCAGTTATCTGATTTTTAAATTGAGAATTTGTTTTGAACATATTGGAACGGTGCATTCAGGGCTCTAAGAGGCAGAGATAACATCTTAACACACAGGGACAAGGACTCACCATTCCCATCATTCCAAATGGCTGCAGGGCTCCAGCCTGAAAAGCAGTAGGAGGTTATTTAACAGCAGACAACAAATATGCAGTAACAATGCAGTAATATAAAATTTGTCTACACTACATATAATCAAATAGCTATGGTGTGTTGTGGTGTATACCTACCAGGGTTGGGTCGATTCCATTTTAATTACAGTCAATTCAAAAAGTTATCCTAAGTCCAATTCAAATTCCAATGTTTACTCATTGAAGATAATTTGAATTCTAGTGTACTTCCTAAATTTGAAATGGAATTGAACCCAACATCACACACAATTACTAGAGATACTCAGAGTAGTGACACTCTCGCTCACACACACCTGAAGGTGGGGTGCACGGGGAGGCTGAATCTGAGGACTGAGGGGGAAAGGTTCGTAGCCAAACGACCCAAACAGACTCCTCATCTGTTGCCTGTGGGCTGCGAATGGATCCCTGCAAAACAGAAACAATGTATCTCACTGAGGATACAGATCATGAAAAAACCCCAGCAGTGAATAAGGAAAGGGATTGCTGACATCATGATGAAAACTCAGGTCCACCTGTCTCCAGGTGTACTCTTGACCATGGTTACTCATCATGGAATGAGAATATAAGAGGTAAACACATACTTATGTAAAAAATAATAAGCTAGACATAACCGGCTGATCCATCCCAGCCGTGATATAGTTAACTATGTGGTGTATGTAGTTACCTAATATATTCTGGCTGCCTGCCTACACATGGTGGCAGGAGATTAGGCCTTTAAATCTCAGAACAAACGACAACGACTGAGTTGATTCATTCAAATGGGTATAAAAGCAAAACATGCAGGTTGCTTGGATAAAAGGCAATACGATACTCACATCATGTAAGGGTTGTCATCCACGTCATTTAAATATCGAAACATGGTGTTTTGCTTAGCTAATTAAGCTAGCTGGGGCTAGCTAAAAACGTAGTTTCTTCGCGCCTCAGTACAAAAAATAATGTAAGAGGACAGTAAATGTACGACCTCTCATTCGGTTATTTCGACACTTCTAGAACAGCGTACCGACGGACAATAGTGAGAAATGTGCAGCAGTATTGTTAGCAAGTTAGCTATCCTTGCTAGCCACCTAGCATCCGTGTAAGGAAACTAGCCTGAAAACTAGCTTACAAACCAACGTTGGAAATGAGCCCCTTAAAGCAGACTTATTTGCCGATAGAAAGTTGTATATTGCTCACGCCTAAGTACAACTTAATACATTGGCTAGGGTTTTCCTAGCAAGATAGCTAGCTATTTTTCCACTGTTGATTGCACATGAAAACGGAAGTCAAGCTGACAAAGGAAGCCAAAACGTCAGGAATCCAAAGGAAGAAAGATGTTGATGTCTCTACAATTTTCCAACAACCTGACACCTACAAACGCCTCTCTTTTGTGCAAAACATGCACCTATCCGTTCAGAAGCCGTGGTGCTAAATGTCACCGAATAAAAAACAAATGACCCTGCAAAACGCCTGTAGCCCGCAAGCTAGAATTAAGCGAAATGTCAATAAAAAAAGGGGGGAGGCAACATCCGGAAATGACGCAGGCTCGTCGTCAATGAGGATAGAATGCAAAAAGCCCAACATGCCTTACCATTGCTAATGTGTAATATCTGTCAACCAATGTCACTTCTTTGGTATCTATTTACATAATTTTTTGTATTTTTTTGTATTGAATGTCACTAAAAAGAGCTGGTGACAGGGAGTCATTATGTCACTGGGTGACATAAGTTATATAGAGCTTAAAATCATCATCAACTATCTTTTTTTCTAAAGCATAGTCTTGATATGACTGTAAAAACAGAACATTTTAAAACAAGACTCAGAAAGAACTTTAGGAATCAAAATATTGCCAGAAGTTACAGAAATGTGAGAACACTGCTCTCTACAGGCCTTGCTTTGAGGATCAAACTGCTGTTGCATGCATGCATGCTCAAAAGTTGTGCCAACTGTCAAATATGTTTTTGAAGTTAAGTTTGAATGTCACATGCACAAGTATAGTGAAATGCCTTCTTGCAGCTCCAAACCCAACAATGCAGTAATCAATATCAAAGTAGCACTAAAGATAACACAAGCTAGAACAAAAACGCATGAGAACTGAAAATAAGAACACAAGGTAATACGCTATATACAGAGTCAGTTCCAATACCATATTTACAATGTGCAGGGTTACTGGAGTGATAGAGGTAGACACAGTGCATTCGGAAAGTATTCAGACTCCTTGACTTTTTCCACATTTTGGGACGTTACAGCCTTATTCTAAAATTGATTAAAAAATATATATATATACATTTTCACAAAACACACCATAATAACAAAGCAAAAACAGGTTAAGACATTTTTGCAAATGTATTATAAAATAAAACACTGAAATATCACATTTACGTAAGTATTCAGACCCTTTACTCAGTACTATGTTGAAGCACCTTTGGCAGCGATTAGAGCCATCCAGGACCTCTACACCAGGCGGTGTCAGAGGAAGGCCCTAAAAATTGTCCAAGACCCCAGCCACCCGAGTCATAGACTGTTCTCTCTACTACCGCATGGCAAGCGGTACCGGAGAGCCAAGTCTAGGACAAAACGTTTTCTCAACAGTTTTTACCCCCAAGCCATAAGACTCTTGAACAGGTAATCAGGTCTCTCCAGAGATGTTTGATCAGGTTCAAGTCCAGGCTCTGGCTGGGACACTCAAGGACATTCAGAGACTTGTCCTGAAGCCACTCCTGCGTTGTCTTGGCTGTGTGGTTAGGATTGTCGTCCTGTTGGAAGGTCTGAGGTCCTGAGTGCTCTGGAGCAGGTTTTCATCAAGGATCTCTGTACTTTGCTCTGTTAATCTTTTCCTCGATCCTGACTAGTCTCCCAGTCACTGCAGCTGACAAACGTCCACACAGTATGATGCTGCCACCACCATGCTTCACCGTAGGGATGGTGCCAGGTTTCCTCCAGACGTGACGCTTGGCATTCAGGCCAAAGAGTTCAATCTTGGTTTCATCAGAGGAATTCTGGAGCTCTGTCAGAGTGACCATCGGGTTCTTGGTCACCTCCCTGACCAAGGCCCTTATCCCCGATTGCTCTGTTTTGCCGGGCAGCCAGCTCTAGGAAGAGTCTTGGTGGTTCCAAACTTCTTCCATTTAAGAATGATGGAGGCCACTGTGTTCTTGGGGATCTTCAATGCTGCAGAAATGTTTTGGTACCCTTCCCCAGATCTGAGCCTCGACACAATCCTGTCTTAAAGCTCTACGGACAATTCCTTCGACCCCATGGCTTGGTTTTTGCTCTGACATGCACTGTCAACTGTGGGACCTTATATAGACAGGTGTGTGCCTTTCGAATTCATGTCCAATAAACTGAATTTACTACAAGTTGTAGAAGCATCTCAAAGATGATCAATGGAAACAGGGTGCACCTGAGCTCAAATTTGAGTCTCATAGCAAAGGGTCTGAATACTTATGTAAATAATGTATTTGTTTTTTTTCATTTTTCATCAAAACCTATTTTCGCTTTTTCATTATGGGGTATTGTGTGTAGATTGATGAGGAACATATTTTATTTATCCATTTTATAATAAGGCTGTAATGTAACAAAATATGGAAAAGTGAGGGGGTCTGAATACTTTCCGAATGGACTGTATGTATAGGGGTAAGGTGAATAGGCATCAAGACTGTCTAAAGTCAGTATAAATGTGTGTGCATGTTACAGTATGTGTGTGTTGGAGTCAGTGTCAGTGAGTGTGTAGAATACTGTGACTGTGCAAAACAATTTTTTTTAAATTCAAGGGTCAACTCAGATAGTCCGTGCAGCCATTCTGTTAGCTACAGTTGAGCCAAATACATTTAAACTCAGTTTTTCACAATTCCTGACATTTAATCCAAGTAAAGATTCCCTGTTTTAGGTCAGTTAGGATCACCACTTTATTTTAAGTATGTGAAATGTCAGAATAATAGTAGAGAATGATTTATTTCAGCTTTTATTTCTTTCATCACATTCCCAGTGGGTCAGAAGTTTACATACACTCAATTAGTATTTAGTAGCATTGCCTTTAAATTGTTTAACTTGGGTCAAACGGTTCGGGTATCCTACCACAAGCTTCCCACAATAAGTTGGGTGAATTTTGGCCCATTCCTCCTGATAGAGCTGGTGTAACTGAGTCAGGTTCATAGGCCTCCTTGCTTTTTCAGTTCTGCCCACACATTTTCTATAGGATTGAAGTCAGGGCTTTGTGATGGCCACACCAATACCTTGACTTTGCTGTCCTTAAGCCATTTTGACACAACTTTGGAAGTATGCTTGGGGTCATTGTCCATTTGGAAGACCCATTTACGACCAAACTTTAATTTCCTGACTGATGTCTTAGTTTATGCAGCAGTAGTTTATGTGTTGGGGGGCTAGGGTCAGTCTGTTATATCTGGAGTATTTCTCCTATCTCATCCGGTGTCCTATGTGAATTTAAGTATGCTCTCTCTAATTCTCTCCTTTCTTTCTCTCTCTCTCTCTCTGAGGACCATGCCTCAGGACTACCTGGCCTGATGACTCCTTGCTGTCCCCAGTCCACCTGGCCGTGCTACTGCTCCAGTTTCAACTGTTCTGCCTGCGGCTATGGAACCCTGACCTGTTCACCGAACGTGCTACCTGTCCCAGACCTGCTGTTTTCAACTCTCTAGAGACAGCAGTAGCGGTAGAGATACTCTCAATGTGATCGGCTACGAAAAGCCAACTGACATTTACTCCTGAGGTGCTAACCTGTTGCACCCTTGACAACCACTGTGATTATTATTATTTGAAAGCGTTAGTCATCTATGAACATTTTAACATCTTGTCCATGTTCTGTTATAATCTCCACCCGGCACAGCCAGAAGAGGGCTGGCCACCCCTATAGCCTGGTTCATCTCTAGGTTTCCTCCTAGGTTCTGGTTTTTCTAGGGAGTTTTTCCTAGCCACCGTGCTTCTACACCTGCATTGCTTGCTGTTTGGGGTTTTAGGCTGGGTTTCTGTACAGCACTTTGAGATATCAGCTGATGTAAGAAGGGCTTTATAAATACATTTGATTTGAGATGTTGCTTCAATATATCCACATAAATTTCCTGCCTCATGATGCCAACTATTTTGGGAAGTGCATCAGTCCCTCCTACAGCAAAGCACCCCCACAACATGATGCTGCCACCCCCATGCTTCACGGTTAGGATGGTGTTCTTCGGCTTGCAAACATCCCCATTTTTCCTCCAAACATAACAATGGTCATTATGGCCGAACAGTTCTATTTTTGTTTCATCAGACCAGAGGACAAAAAGTACGATCTTTGTCCCCATGTGCAGTTGCAAACCGTAGTCGGTCTTTTTTATGATGGTTTTGGAGCAGTGGCTTCTTCCTTGCTAAGCGGTCTTTCAGGTCATGTTGATATAGGACTCGTTTTACTGTGGATATAGATACTTTTGTACCTGTTTCCTCCAGCATCTTCACAAGGTCCTTTGCTGTTCCGGGATTGATTTGCACTTTTCGCACCAAAGTACGTTAATCTCTTAGAGACAGAACGTGTCTCCTTCCTGAGCGGTATGACGGCTGCATGGTCCCATGGTGTTTATACTTGCGTACTATTGTTTGTACAGATGAAAGTGGTACCTTCAGGCGTTTGGAAATTGCTCCCAAGGATGAACCAGACTTGTGGAGGTCTACAATTTTTTTTCTGAGGTCTTGGCTGATTTTTTTTTGATTTTCCCATGATGTCAAGCAAAGAGACACTGAGTTTAAAGGTAGGCCTTGAAATACATCCACAAGTATACCTCCAATTGACTCAAATGATGTCAATTAGCCTATCAGAAGCTTCTAAAGCCATGACATCATTTTCTGCAATTTTCCAAGCTGTTTAAAGGCACAGTCAACTTAAAGTATGTAAACTTCTGGCCCACTGGAATTGTGATACAGTGAAATATAAGTTAAATAATCCATCTGTAAACAAATGTTGTAAAATTTACTTGTGTCATGCACAAAGTACATGTCCTAACCGACTTGCCCAAACTATAGTTTGTTAACAAGAAATTTGTGGAGTGGTTGAAAAACGAGTTTTAATGACTCCAAACTAAGTGTATGTAAACTTCCGACTTCAACTGTATTTAGCAGTCTTATGGCTCGGAGATGGAAGCTGTTTAGGAGCCTGTTGGTTTCAGACATGATGCACTGGTACCGCTTACTGTGCGGAAGCAGAGAGAAAGGTCTATAGCTTAGGTGGCTCAAGTCTAACGATTTCATGGCCCTTCCTTTCACACCGGCTGATATAGAGGTCCTGTATAGCAAGGAGCTCGGCCCCAGTGATGTACTGAACCGCCATGCAATCGAGGGTGGTGCTGTTGCCATACCAAGCAGTGATGTAGCCAGTCGAGATGCTCTCAATGGTGCAGCTGTAGTACTTTTTTGAGGATTTTAGATGGTGTGCATTTCCACTGTACTGCTATCCTTGTGGGGTTCAGTTTTCACTCCAGTCCATTCCACCCATTGGATTAAGTCACGTTTATGAAGTTGATTTATTTGTTGTTGATATTATGTTTACAAGTCACTGTCATACATACTACTGGCTAGATGCCGGCTACCACCCGGTCACTCAATCCTGCACCTTAGACATAGACATGGAATCCCTGGTCACTGTGATAATGGAACACAGTACACTTTATTAATGTTTAGAATATTGTTCTACTCATTTCATATGTATGTATTGTACTGTATTCTAGTCAATGTCACTCTGACATTGCTCGTCCTAATATTTATATAATTCCATTATTTTACTTTTAGATTGTGTGTATTGTTGTGAATTGTTGGATACTACTGCACTGTTGGAGCTAGGAACACAAGCATTTCGCTTCACCCGCAATAACATCTGCTAAATATGTGTATGCGACCATACGATTTGATTTTATTGTATTTATTGTCGGTAGGTGGCAGTACTGTCACAAGGACGGGGGGAAAACTAAGAAAAAAATCCTCATTCAAACCCGGATGTAACCAACGCCTAATTGCCGGAGAAAACGGTGAGTACTTTTCTGAAAACGGGAATAATGAATTTGTTTTAGTTGAATAAATGTGAAGACAGTTGTAGTATAGATTAAGCCATCGTTATATATTAGTGCCTACTCACGTAAGAAACGTTGAATTGTTAACGACCATAAGCGACTTTTTAGGAAATTAGCAATCACAGGCTAACCGAGGGGCAATGCCTGCCAGCCAACCCACATTGTCATAACTTTGAAAACTTTCATGATATGCGGACTGTACAAAATAACCAACTGTCGGCAATGTTTTATGACAATCTAACTTTACCCAAAAGTATCTGGCTAGTTATATGCTTCACGTTAATGTCTCCCGAGTAGCCGGTAGCTAACTTTTGGTATGAAAGTATTGTTCAATTTTGCCTGACACTTCATACAGTGTAGAACAAATTGTAAGGTTTAACTTTCATTCATTTTTAGACTGACTGAGGCTTTAATGGCTAGCTACAGATTGTTATACCAGATAATGTGTGAAACCAAATATTGTTGGTATCCATTACTGGGAGTTACAGGTTACTGTATGATGTAACGTTAGCACAGAGAATTTGACCAACCTTAGTGATATAACCTTTACAAACTTCGTTGTCAATTCGGCCAAACATGTATATTCTAAAATGTCTGTGTCCAGTTGCAGGTAGTGCGTTTGAATTTAGAAAATGCTCAGTTAATGTGTACGGCGCCATCTTAGTGTTGCCAAATTAAGGTTGGTCGAAATTTCTCTGTGCTACGCCAAACAGTACCTAACCTGTAACTAACTCCCAGTAATGAATCCCCAACATCTGGTTAAATCGCATTATCTGGTGTAACAATCTGTAGCTATGCAATGGCATGCTTGCGGTCCTTGCATTTTTTTTCTGGGAAATATGGGTGCATTTAGACAAGCAGGTCCACTTTTTCCTCTACTAATTGGTCGTTTGACCAGTCACATCAGATTATATTTTTTCCATTGCTGATCTGATTGGTCTAAAGATCAGAATTAGTCAGCCTGTCTAAGCGCAGCCTATGTCCGGTGCCCCGCAGTCCAGTTCACTTGCTGTCTGCCGAAGTTAGTTAAGCCATAACGGTAGAGCCGATTGTTTATTCATAATAAGAGATGCCATTTCCTTTCACATGTTTAGGTATAGACTAGCTGCTTTTAGCAACGCTAGCATTTACACACTAGCGTTGCTGGGAATTAGCTTGTAAAAAACCCGCCTAGTTCGCCAGAAGTTATACAATTAATTTCAATTTACTCTATCGATTGTCTGTAGGCTTGATCCTTATGCAGGGTTGAATTTGTAAGTGAAAAAAAACATCTATTGGAACGTATAATTAATCAGCATTTCCAAACGTGGGTCTGTTGTAGGTCAGTTTCTCTCTGCTTACATCATGTCAAAATAAAAATCCCCAACACGATCTTGCTTTTTTTGTGCATGTATGGCACACGTGCATGACTTTTTATTTTGACATGAAGTAAGCGGAGAGAAAGTGGGTCTACAATTTTAATGTATGTTCTAGTGGATGTTTTCTCTCAATTACCCCCAGCATAAGGACTAACCCTAAGGACAATCGGCAGAGTAAGTTTGAAATAATGTTATTTAACCTCTGTCTTCCGGTGGACTATCGCGTTTTTTTGCAAGATAATTCCCAGCGTCACAAGTGTGGAATACTAGCGTTGCTAAAAGCAGATGGGTATAGAGTAGCCTTTACTAATGTGTTAATCTAATTATTCAGCAGAAGTAACGATTTGAAATTAGAATCTTAAATCAGGCAAAACGCAACAAGTAGTCATGACTGTACATCATGTCGCTTCCCTGTCCCTGTCATGTCTTTGCTATGCAAGTATGCGGACGTTGTCTAGCTGGAACTGGAAATAACTTTTTATTACATAAAACCAAGTGTGTCACAGAGACACATTTTTTGGGGTAGTCCAGGCATATTTTGATTTGTCTGGACCCCTGTCTGTTTACCTGTCTGTCTCTACCTCCTTCCGTTGACTAGTAGAAGTTCTTCCTCCCCACAATGCACATGTTTCCAATGCGGCCAAGCATTGTTTGTGGTTTGATGATCAATAGATGCCCTTGTTTTGAGCATTAGCCTAACACACCATGTACATGGCCTGAATGTACATCAATAGACTGCAGGCCAGGCAGACAGTGTTATTGCTAATCGGGGTGCTGTTGTTTTTAGTTTGTGGAGTCACAAGCAAGGTCTTAAATATGTCCTTCATGAGATAGTAACTCTACTTTGTTATGTCTGTCTCTCTCTTTCTCTCTCTATGAGTAGATGCAGACAATAAAGTGTGTAGTGGTGGGGGACGGAGCTGTAGGAAAGACCTGTCTACTTATCTCCTACACAACCAACAAGTTCCCCTCAGAATACGTGCCTACGGTAAGAGGTGGGCAGGGGAGGGTGTAAGTAGGGTCAGACAAGTCACACCCTAAACACTGTGGAGGTCAGTGGGGTGATGTCCAGAGAGCTGAGTGGGAGGGTAGAATGGGCTTTAACACCATAACCAGCCAGTTGGGGTAATGTTTGATTTGAACCCTTTTTTATTTTTAATACGTTTATCTTATTGATTTTACATTTGCTTCATGAAATAATTTTTGATGGGTAACATCCCTTGAACTATTTTACTCATTATTTTGTGTGTCTCATGTGTGCAGGTGTTTGATAATTATGCAGTGACGGTGATGATCGGAGGGGAACCCTACACACTTGGGCTTTTCGACACCGCAGGTAATCTGTCTCTGTCTGTCAATTTATGCTTTTGTCTGTATATCCTTTTAAGCAGTCTGTGTGCTACAACTAAATCCTAGTCTGCCTTTGTTCATTCTTGAGAACATATGATGTCTTGTAAATGCAACTCAACCAGTTGAATCGTTCAATATCACATTAGTTTCATTGTCACCGCGTTCTCTCCCTCTGGTTGGTCGTCTCAGGTCAGGAGGATTACGATAGGCTGCGACCTCTCAGCTACCCGCAGACGGATGTCTTCCTCGTCTGTTTCTCCTGCGTCTCACCCTCATCCTTTGAGAACGTCCGAGAGAAGGTCAGTGTTGGTCTCTGAGTCGCCACACCTCAACTTTTTACCTTGTATTATTACCCATAGAGAAACTTCTAGATGACGGATCTGAACCCTTTCCTTAGCCTCTTCACCTTCTGTTATGGCAGAAGATCTCCCAAAGCCCATTGGAAGGCTAGGTGAAGTCCTCCTCATATTGCTTACATCAGGAATGGGCAACTTTGATGGGGCCGCAGTGGCACACGGGTCTGTGTACCCACATCCATTCCCACACATGCAGTCAGTACCGACCTAAGAGCCGGCCATAGCCTTTCGGGGGCCCTAAGTTTTCTTGCGGGCGAAACATTGAAGTTTTAGTTAAGTTCCTGCAATTCTACACATTTTGCCATGGAGTGTAGAGAAAATGTTGCAATTTTAAAGTAAGTTTGCTTCAATTCTATACATTTTGCCATGGGGCGGAGAGAAGATTTTACAATTTTGAACATTTCATGCAATTCTACTAATTTTGCCATAGGGTGGAGAGAAACATGTGTAGTTTTACAGCAAAGGTTCTTAAATTCTACACGCTGCCGTAGTGTAGAGAGAAATGTTTGCGAAATTAATGGGGGCCTCCCGGTCGACCATGATTACTACAAGTTTAGATGGCTAGACTAACTTACCAATCTAAAAAATCTTAGCTGACATGGCTAATTAAGTGACTGTCAGTGACTAACATAACACAAGAAACTCCTGATTCACAACCACATTTAAAAATGGCAAATTGTATTATACTATTGTAACTCTCAACAGTAAGTTGAGACCCCGTATGAGTTCCAATTTTTTATTTTTTTTAAAACCCATTTTGGGAAATTGATCCGCGGCCCTCCAGTTGCCCATTCCTGGCTTACATCTATCTCTGTTGATATCTGCAAACAGAATGGCTAGGGGCTAGCTCAGGGTAAAAAAAATAAGAGCATGTACTACTAGCACTCACTTTGCTGAAAAATGTACTTACTACAACTGGGGTATGTAGTTGTCTCACCTTGCTATCTTAAGATGAATGTACTAACTGTAAGTCGCTCTGGATAAGAGTGTCTGCTGAATGACTAACATGTAAAAATTATTTTGAATTGAGCATATGAACTGATCCTGTACACACTCTGACCTCTGTGTATCCTTTGACCCCTGTAGTGGGTTCCAGAGATTTCCCATCACTGTCCTCGTACACCCTTTCTGTTGGTGGGCACCCAGGTGGATCTGAGGGACGATAGCAACACTGTGGAGAAGCTGGCCAAGAACAAACAGCGCCCCCTGTCCCCTGAGAGCGGAGACAAGCTGGCCCGGGACCTCCGGGCCGTCAAATATGTGGAGTGCTCCGCCCTCACGCAGGTAAGAGGCCAAGGATTATGATGATGATACATTGTTAGAGGGAAAAAGAGCTGATAAGGACCCATGGTGGTTGAAACATTGCTGTACTTCACAAAATAAGTTAGAATACATTTATAAACCATGAAAAGTCAATGCAAACTCCCTCTCTCTCTCTCGCTCTCTCAGAGGGGGCTGAAGAACGTGTTTGACGAGGCCATCCTGGCAGCTTTGGAACCTCCTGAGACTAAACCCAAGAAACGCTGTGTCCTGCTATAAAGGGAGGAGGAGAGAGGGAGCGGTAGAGGGGCAGGGTTAAGAATGGGCGAGTTGGTTACAAATAAGAGAAGCAGATCAACAGCTTGAAAAAGGACAAAAAAGAGTGAAAAGGAAGGAGATGAAATGACATCGAGACTCCAATACATTCATGCACTGTGCCTTCTTAATATGTATTGAAAAAAGGAGAGGAGAGCGATTTGGTCTTTCAAGTAAAGAATACAAGAGGGGAAGGAATCAACAGAACTTTCATCAAGTCTCCTTTTCCAGATACACTTTAGACATCTGCAGTGTTTACCCTAACATTACTTCTGTGGGGCGGGCTCTCCTACCTGCCTGTCATGTAGCCCTTGTGCCTCGCTTAAATGAAATAAATACCTTGGGGAAACACTTAATTGACATTATTTTCTTTTGTTGCTACTTTGAGGAGGGAGGGGGAGAACACAAGATTTGTTTCCACTCCCGACCAGGCTAGCATGCTAGAATGGTCACTTTTCCTTTTGGGACACACCAAGTGCATTTTCGCCTCAGATTTTACTGTCTTCTGCAGGCGACACAGAGAACTGAATTTATATTATTTTTTATCTCTTTTTGTGTCATGTACGATGTATTCATTTTATGATTTTCTTTGGGGAAATTCTTAGCGTATATTATTTTTTGGTGCGTAATAAAAAAAGTTATTTGCTTGACTACCAACTTGATTGTGATTGGTTGATAGTATAACACATTAAGCTGTAGTATTTTGAATAGCTGATCTTAATCTTGAAAAAAAACAATGATGGTGAGATTATAACCTTTTCCTAGTCAACTTCTGGATGTTTGTAATTGCAGAATGTTTGTAATAAAATAGTTTAACTGACACAGTTGGTCATTGAGTTAGTGTGTGATTCTTATTTTTCTATATGTTTCACGTGATGTATACAGCACACATCATAGAAGAAACTGTAGTCAAAACAAGTTTATTTGATCAAGTCGACTGCAGAACACTGTAGCAACATGCATCACAATTGTTTCACAGCAGCGTTGGACTAAAGCAACATGGATATAGATCGACTAGGCGGAGAGGACAGGTATTCTTACTGGTGGAATCTGAGGGGTAGGAGGAGGGGCCACAGGATGATTGATGCACAAATAAATAAAAGAATAGGGGAAAAAGACTCATACAGTAAATGTATAAAGACTGTAACTACCTACTACACTGAAATCAAACCGATTTTATGAAAAGAGCTGTAATAATTTCCCTGTTAGTGGTTAATTTCGGCTTTAAATGCTTTGTCAGTTTAAGTTAATTGTGTGTGTGTGCTCGCTGTAGGCTGTGTGCCATTATGATCTAGACAATCACCTACACAGTGAAGGATGCTGACTTGCAATGCTGCGTTATAGTTCCTTTTAGGTTGAAAGAGTACATCATGAGTGTAATATGTTCCATGGGAGTGTGAATATTGCTCTATGCAGTGAGTTTCCTTCCTTCCATGCTTGTTAGTATATCTCTCTACTTTCTGGCATTAGAGGTAATGGGAGAGGTCATTCCACCCTTTCTGCCTTCCCTTGCAGAGGTTTCTGTCATGCGTAGGTCCTCACTCTCATATATGCACTGGCTTATACTATCCACACGGTTCTTGCCAGAGTCTTAAAGTGTATGTCAGGTCAGTTTTGTAGAACATGTTATCAAAGTGTTGTTCTACAATGTCTGGACAGTGTTCTACAGCAGCGGTTCCCAACCTTTCCCCCAGGGCCCCACTTTTCACATTTGAAAAATGTAACTTTGTTTAATTTCAGGGACCTAGGATTTTAGGTAGGCTCTTTAATGGTTATAATAATAATAGATAAGGAAAATAAAGCCTTGACCCGATTTTCCAAAATGTTATTCCGCTACCAAATATGTTTTTTTTTTAAATGTTTATGAACCTCAATTTAATTATAGCTATTCTCATTTACAGAAAGTGAATAGATCAATTCATAGCAACAGAGTCACACATTGTATAAGATTACTTCCCAAGCAAAGTCCAATTTCTTTGACTCCTTGACTTTAGGTCATAACTCAGATTCTGAATGTCATAGAGACAAACTAAAGATATTCCCAGATTCGCATCTTCCTCTGGAATTTTACCCCTTGTTTCTAGCCTAAAGCATCACAGATTTATGCGTTGTTTTAGGTGTAAACAAAAAATAAATAATTACCCCTTAGGTCAAGGAAGGTCCCCCCCAAAGAAACATTGGCGCCTCCTAGGTTGGGAACCCTGGTTCTAGAGTGTCTGGTCCACAGGAGGTTGGTGGCACCTGAATTGGGGAGGACAGGCTCGTGGTAATGGCTGGAGCGGAATAAGTGGACTAGTATAAAATACATCAAACACATGCCATTCCATTTACTTCGGTCCAGCCATTATTATGAACCGTCCTCCCCTCAGCAGCCTCCACTGGTCTGGTCATTGTAGTGTTCCAGAATGTCTGGGTAGTGTTGTGTTTTAGAGTGTCTGGGTAGTGTTGTGTTCTAGAGTGTCTGGACAGTGTTGTGTCTGGGCTGTGTTCTAGAGTGTCTGGACAGGTGTAAGGTTCTTGTGTGTCTTCTCAGTGCTCTGGGTTCTGCGTAGACTGGGTTCACTCTCGGCAGGTGTGGATCATCACTGTGTTCTTGCACTGCTGGCAGCGGACCGAGCAGCACCAGGAGAACTTACAGGAGCAGCGCTGCACCATCTCAGCCCGGCCTGCCCGGTACCCTGGCCCACAACACACCAGCTCACAGCCATCTGGGGCCAGCCGGGAGGTGCCTGGGAGGGGAGGATGGTGACGAGGTAGAGGAAAGGAAATAAGGATGTGAACATACAAAACAGCCTGATCACCTAATAAAACGTAAATGCTTTATCCCAGTGCTGCTGATGTGACTGAATCTCACCGTTACAGCGTCGGCCGGCCGTCCCGGGGATCCCATTGTTGGGGTCGAGACGGCAGAAGTCTGGCGAGACAGCGAGGTACACCAGGTCCCTGGCGGCGGGAGGTTTGACCTGGGGGTCCCGGGGCAGCAGGGCTGTCCTGGAGCCGATACGGGACAGACGCACCTGGGTGAGTGGGGGTATTTGTTGAATGTTAGAGATTTTGAAAAGACTGGAAGCAGTAAAAAACACTAATTTCCAATGGTTTGTCACCTATTAAATGAATAATGAAGATGATATCCCAAATATTTGGCTGTACCTCTGTGGCTCCATCAAAGCGTTCCTTCAGCACGGCGCCGACGCGCCGAAATGGGGGCATGACTTTCCAGCAGGTCCTCAGCTCACAGGATCCCGAGACACCATGGCACTTACACTCCACCTGCATGTTATGGAGGATAGCCTGGGGATGGAGGAATGTAAAAGAACGATCAGGAAGTCAAAGGAAACGAAGAAAAAAGATGATAGAAGTGAAGATTGATGATGTCATCAGAGTGCCCCACCGCCACCAACCTTCCGTCCAGCCTCGTGGTTATGGACATTCATGAGGGGTCGCCCTGCTGACATCCCCTTGGCACGCTCCGTCTCATCCACGAAGGTCTGGGAGAAGGCCACACCATAGGAAAGGTTATCACTGCACCCAGACCACTGGAAACCTGCGGGAAAGAAAGAAAGATGTTGATAGCATCTGCACATTTTCCAATTATGTATTTCAAGACAATAGAGACAAAGTTTAACTGACAGACAGCAAGAGAGACAGACATATTGACCGGTGTCTAGACACAAGCGTAGACAGAGGATCAGAGGCCCACACCCCAGACTCACCCTCGGGACTGACCCCTCTGACCTTCCTGTCGCAGCCACACCGCTCTAGCTCCCCCCGGCTGCAGCCTCGCGTCACTGCAACCGCCACCGCCGCCGAGGACAGGGCGTGCACAAAAGCCGCCTCACGCGTGCCTGGTTTATAGAAGAGTTCAAGACAGCAATTGACTAATTTACCATGTCATCACATGTCCTTGGTCCTTCTGATTTCAGCCATGTGGAATCCACGGCCAGCATGTTACCAGCATGTTAATGACTGTGGTACAACCACAGAGTTCCACTGGGAACTAGAGAGGCCCTGCTGTCCTCACCTTGGCTCATGACTCTACCGAACACGTTGACTCCACGCGGGGTGGTGGAGCAGTTCCAACGCCGATTACGAAACTGGTGCTGGCACTGATCCGACCAACAGCCAAGCCAATGAGACCAAGGGTTCGGGGTTCATATAGACAGGCAGATAGACATTTTACATAGGTGCTGAGGAGAGTAAACTTTGGTCAAACTGGTGCAATTGTTTAATACTTTACTGAGTACAGATGAGGGGGATGTTAATGATGCTGGTTAAAGAGGAAGAAGAAGATGATCCATAATAATAATAAATACAAATGGCTGATCTTAAAAAAACTCTTCCACATGGACTTTACTACTTTTGTAACACAACCGATGACAGTTCTGCCCCAGGCTCATACCTCCTCTATGACCATCTCGGCTGCCTTGCGCACAGACTCCATGACTTCTCCCCGCGCCCTGCACACCCCCACCTGCCCCACGGACAGTCCCCTCAGCCGCCCACAGGGGGCAGCACCCGACACGGGCCGCGAGCGCGGCATCCTCGCCAGGGAGCTGAGAGGGAGAGGGGACGATGCAGGAGAGAGAGGGGAGGGGCAGAGGGGGAGATAGAGGAAGAGAAAGTGGGGGAAATGGGGATTGAGGGAGAGCGAGGGGGTAAATGGCGAGAAGGGGTGAGATAGAGGATAAGGATAGAGGGAGAGGAAGAGAAGGGGCGAAAGAGCCAATGATGGGTGAAAGAGGAGTGAACACAGGGAACAGGGTTTCAGAGAGAGAAAGAGAAGGATGGAGAAAGACCGGCAGACAAAAGGGACAGAGAAGACACAGTGAAGGAAGGGAGAGAGAGGACAAGAGAAAGACCGGCAGACAAAAGGGACAGAGAAGACACAGTGAAGGGAGGGAGAGAGAGAGAGAGGACAAGAGAAAGACCGGCAGACAAAAGGGACAGAGAAGACACAGTGAAGGGAGGGAGAGAGAGAGAGGACAAGAGAAAGACCAGCAGACCAGCGGGACAGAGAAGACACAGTGAAGGAGGGAGAGAGAGAGGACAAGAGAAAGACCAGCAGACAAAAGGGACAGAGAAGACACAGTGAAGGAGGGAGAGAGAGAGGACAAGAGAAAGACCGGCAGACCAAAGGAACAGAGAAGACAGAGTGAAGGGAGAGAGAGAGAGGACAAGAGAAAGACCAGCAGACCAAAGGGACAGAGAAGATACAGTGAAGGGAGGGAGAGAGAGGACAAGAGAAAGACCAGCAGACAAAAGGGACAGAGAAGATACAGTGAAGGGAGGGAGAGAGAGGACAAGAGAAAGACCAGCAGACAAAAGGGACAGAGAAGATACAGTGAAGGGAGGGAGAGAGAGGACAAGAGAAAGACCAGCAGACAAAAGGGACAAAGAAGATACAGTGAAGGGAGGGAGAGAGAGGACAAGAGAAAGACCAGCAGACAAAAGGGACAGAGAAGACACAGTGAAGGGAGGGAGAGAGAGAGAGAGGACAAGAGAAAGACCGGCAGACCAAAGGAACAGAGAAGACAGAGTGAAGGGAGAGAGAGAGAGGACAAGAGAAAGACCGGCAGACAAAAGGGACAGAGAAGACACAGTGAAGGGAGGGAGAGAGAGAGAGGACAAGAGAAAGACCAGCAGACCAGCGGGACAGAGAAGACACAGTGAAGGAGGGAGAGAGAGAGGACAAGAGAAAGACCAGCAGACAAAAGGGACAGAGAAGACACAGTGAAGGAGGGAGAGAGAGAGGACAAGAGAAAGACCGGCAGACCAAAGGAACAGAGAAGACAGAGTGAAGGGAGAGAGAGAGAGGACAAGAGAAAGACCAGCAGACCAAAGGGACAGAGAAGATACAGTGAAGGGAGGGAGAGAGAGGACAAGAGAAAGACCAGCAGACAAAAGGGACAGAGAAGATACAGTGAAGGGAGGGAGAGAGAGGACAAGAGAAAGACCAGCAGACAAAAGGGACAGAGAAGATACAGTGAAGGGAGGGAGAGAGAGGACAAGAGAAAGACCAGCAGACGAAAGGGACAAAGAAGATACAGTGAAGGGAGGGAGAGAGAGGACAAGAGAAAGACCAGCAGACAAAAGGGACAGAGAAGACACAGTGAAGGGAGGGAGAGAGAGAGAGAGGACAAGAGAAAGACCGGCAGACAAAAGGGACAGCGAAGACACAGTGAAGGGAGGGAGAGAGAGAGAGGACAAGAGAAAGACCAGCAGACCAGCGGGACAGAGAAGACACAGTGAAGGAGGGAGAGAGAGAGGACAAGAGAAAGACCAGCAGACAAAAGGGACAGAGAAGACACAGTGAAGGGAGAGAGAGAGAGGACAAGAGAAAGACCAGCAGACCAAAGGGATAGAGAAGACAGAGTGAAGGAGGGAGAGAGAGAGGACAAGAGAAAGACCGGCAGACCAAAGGAACAGAGAAGACAGAGTGAAGGGAGAGAGAGAGAGGACAAGAGAAAGACCAGCAGACCAAAGGGACAGAGAAGATACAGTGAAGGGAGGGAGAGAGAGGACAAGAGAAAGACCAGCAGACAAAAGGGACAGAGAAGATACAGTGAAGGGAGGGAGAGAGAGGACAAGAGAAAGACCAGCAGACAAAAGGGACAAAGAAGATACAGTGAAGGGAGGGAGAGAGAGGACAAGAGAAAGACCAGCAGACAAAAGGGACAGAGAAGATACAGTGAAGGGAGGGAGAGAGAGGACAAGAGAAAGACCAGCAGACCAAAGGAACAGAGAAGACAGAGTGAAGGGAGGGAGAGAGAGGACAAGAGAGAAAAGGTCAGCAAGGGAGAGACAAAGAGTGAAAGGGGAGCGACAGAAAGAGATTTAGAGGCACGTCACCATCTTTTAAAAGTTATAGCATGACAAACAAACTCTCTCTTTCTCTCCCTCCCAGGACGCCAGACTTACAGCCAGTTGGTTGCCATGGTCGGGTGGGTTGCCCATAGCAACAGCAGGAGGAGTTGTGCCGTGAGATTGACAGAGGAGACAGTTGGCATCAGACTGTCTGTCTGTCCGTCTCCGTGGGTCAGTGAGTGTACTTGGGCGGCAGTCTGCCCGTTTCCACGGTTATGCCTCGTTGTCCGTCAGTGTGTCAGTTAGTTCTATGTTTCTGGTTCCGAGCTTGGGGATGATCCCCTCATATCTGCAGATAGGAGAAGGACGACCTGGTTAGTTAAGTAATGTGTTCTGTCGGAGAAGCTCATCTCTCCCTCTTACAGCTTATTCACAACCATCAGGTCTGTGATCAAGACTGTAGATGAGGGAGCTATTTCATTTTCTTTGAAAAATGCTATGTATAATACATAACAAGTTCTCTGGGTGAGTACAGCTTAGTAATAAACGTGGGTTCTTACCAGTTCATGTCCAGCACTGTCCAGTAGTTTTTCTCTTTGGAAATGTGTCTGACCAGATTGAAAATGAAATCAAATTTCTTAGTGAACGGTATCAATCTTATAGATGAACAATTTGCACCTCTGTGATAGCAGAAACATGCCTATAGGAAGGTATTGTCATGTCAGGTTATCCAGGTACACGTCTAAACAAACTCAGTTAGGAAAATAAAAATGGTCAAATCCAAATAGTATCGTTCTGGACCAAATCAAATGACTTTTTAGAATGATTTGGCAGACAGTGATCAAAATTATGACACTTTTTGTTTGTCTGTTTCCCGTCTCTCTATCTCTCTCTCTATTTCTCTCTCTCTATAAAATTTTTGAGAGCGAGAAAGAGACTAATATTATAACACAAAGGACAAAAGTGAGGGAAACTCAACATCCAAAAAAGACCCTAAAAGTTTGGTAGGTAAATATGTAAAAAAGCATTTTTCCTCTCTGCTGTTTGTCCCTTGGTTGCTTCCCCTTGTTAAGAAAACAAATGTGTGTCCAGTCCCGTAAAAGACCAAAAGAAAGAGTGAGAATGGTGAGATGGGAGTGATGGGTTATAAAGGAGAGAGCGAGGGAGGGCGGGAGGGAGAGAGAAGGGGTGTAGGGTGGCAGTCAGAGGGAGGGGACATTGTGTAATGGTTACACTACAGTACATTAACATTGACACTGATGAATGGCATGGGTTCCATTGTGCATGTTAAGCACAAGACATAATATGTGACCCGGACCGTGTGTGCGCGTGCGTTCGTTCGTGCGTTCGTGCGTACCCACCAGTTTCCAAGAACTTTAAAAGCACTTGTCAGAATATGTCTCTGTTCGTTCAGTGGCCCTAGCTACAGGTTCTCACTGATGCCACATTGTGTGTCTGACTGAAGCGTGCAGTGGTTACAGTGGCCTGTATGAAATACAGAGCAGAAGATGAAGGACCCTGGGACTAAACACCTCCC